>NC_053156.1:290968276-291048172 GCF_016835505.1 Polypterus senegalus
AGAAGGGATGCTTCAGCTGCTCCCCATTAGACTTCCCCTCTTCGCAAGAGTTTCTCCTGTCTGAGCTGCTTGGTCCATTTCTGTAATGCTGCTGCCATATCTCCTGTAAAGGAGAGCAAACCGATGCCATGTCTGCTGTGTGCCCGCTGGCCGTTTCCTTGCTTGTTTCTTTCATAGCTTGCGCTGTTCTCCCAATGGATGAACTAACTGACCCTGTTTTGGTCAGATGCTTCCTGCTATCTTTTAAGCATCTGTTTCCTGCCCAAACCCCGACTTCCCCCCCCCGACTTTCTTTTCCCCCTCTGCATTTCAGAGTTTCCAGAATTTTGTATGCCGATGTGTGAAGAGCAGACCCCCTCCTCCAACTCATTGGCTCCTAAAAGGGGGCTGTCTTAAGCGCCTCCTTTAAATGAACATATTCTTGTAAGTTAAGGTGACCCCTTGAGATGCCAACCTCATATGATTCTGAAATGTCATTTGTGACCAGTAGGGGGTGTTGCAGCACCCCAAACCTCAGACACCACCACACAAACACAAGTCCCAGGTTCAAATAAATACTTTATTAACAGTAATACTTTAATAAGGCTTCTTGCCACACACTTAATTCCTCTTTGTTCCTCTTTTTCCTCTCCTCCACGGCACCAGGCGTGCTTTGTCCTCTTTCCACCTGACTCCAACTCGCCTGGATGAAGTCAAGCAGCTCCTTTTGTCTTGGACCCGGGAGTACTTCCAGTGCCAGAGTAGAGTCTGATGGATGTCAATCATAAGTCCCAAAACCATGGAGCACAGCTGCTAGTATCATCCCCTGGTGGCACCCAGGGACCCCCAAAAGGGCTTCTCTATGGCACTGCAACTCCCAGCCTGCCCTGTGGGTGTCCGCTGGTTGTACCAGATTCCAGGGATGCTGTTTGTGGGAGCATAAAGCTTGAAAGATTCCGCTTCCCCACATCCTTATTCAAAGCTGTTCCTCAATCTAATCCGGTATGCCATCTTACCCAATCTTCAAAATCCTTGTATTGACAGGAAACCTCCTGCCTCTTTTCATGCCTTTTTGCCACCAGGGTCTCCCGGCCAGGCATGGGAAGGGCATTCCTGCCAGTCCCTTCCTGCCATCCATTACACATTAATAAACATTCCTGAGAATAAAAATGCAGAGGTGTGTGACACGGACGAGCAGGACCTATGATCAGGAGAGATGACTTTGTAAATACTTCATGAATGCTTATTGCTACCTTGGTGTGAAACCAGTGGCCGTATTTATCAAGGGTCTCAGAGTAGGAGAGCGGCCCACACTGGCTCAAAAATCACAGAGTGGTGCAAATGTGGAGGAAGGGAGAAGTAATATTAGTTTTCATAATTTGGGAAATAACTCCTAACTTCTTGAGGTTTTAGGAGAGCTCAGGAGCTGTCCTAACTCACTAGGAGCTGACAGAAGATGGTGATCAGGCAGAGATTGGCACACACATCCTGGAAGAGGCTGAAAATGCTGGATAACAATGACCTTGTAAAAAAGATATAAATCTTACAGAGATGGAATAATATTCTTAAAAAATCCTGTACATTATGTGATCACTCCATCAACACGGCTGATGACCAAGACAACTTTGCAATCACAGCCAAGCATTTCTCGAATTTTGCAACAGACTTTGACCACCCTTACAAAGTGTTAGGTCCACTCCACTCCACATCGAGAGGAGTCAGATGAGATGGCTCCGGCATCTGATCAAGATGCCTCCTAGACGCCTCCCTAGTGAGGTGTTCTGGGCATGTCTAACCGGGAGGAGGCCCCGGGGAAGACCCAGGACACGCTGGAGGGACTATGTCTCTTGGATGGCCTGGGAATGTCTCGATTCCCCCGGAAGTGCTAGTAGAAGTGGCCAGGGAGAAGGAAGTCTGGGCATCTCTGCTCAAGCTGCTGCCTTCCGTGACCCAATCTCGGATAAGCGGAAGAGGATGGATGGATGGATTGATGGAACGGTATTGAGCTTTATTCTCATTTGGTATGTTTGTGTCTTGGTGTTTCCATCTCGGTGCTCATTATGGTATTATTTTTGATGTTGTAGCAAAGTGGTAACAATTATATGCAGCTTAAAGCAATAGCCTGCATTATTATGTCTTCCTTCTTCTTCTACTACTACCATTTTGAATGATGTTATTATTATCTTCATGGTAAAGCCTTAACAGAATCCAAGGCAAAGCAAAAGACGATCAAGAAACCACTAAATCCAAACACAACACAGTACTTACATCCCTTCCACTACAAACGAATGATCTCCAGCCCCTGAGTCTTCCCAACAGACTAATAAAGCCAATGGGAGGGCCCAGGAGGGGTAACGGCAGTGTGGCTCTGCCTCCAGGAGCTCCACCCACAAAGCCCAATGATCATAAACATATGCACTCACTGGCTACTTTATTCGGTACACCTGTTTATCTAATCAGCCAATCACATGACAGCAATTCAATGCATTTCGGCATGTAGACGACCTCTTGAAGTTCAAACCCGGCCAGTGATTGAAGTGACAATAACTTTGTATAATGTTAATGTTTACCCCCCTGGTGGAATTGAAGAGTCGCATAGTGATTTTGAATGTGGCATCATTGTTAATGCCAGATGGGCTGCTCTGAGTGTTTCAGAAACTGCTGATCTACTAGGATTGTCACGCACAACCATCTCTAGGGTTTACAGGGGATGGTCCGCAAAAGGGAAAATATCAGTGAGCGGCAGTTGTCTGGGTGAAAATGACCAGATGTCAGAGGAGACTGGTTTGAGCTGATACAGGGTGAGCCAAAAAGAACTACCACATTTGTTGAATTAGAATTAGAATTAGAACAATCTAGACGAGAACAGGCCATTCAGCCCAACAAAGCTCGCCAGTCCTATCCACTTGCTTTCCTCCAAGAAAACATCAAGTCGAGTTTTGAAAGTCCCTAACGTCTTACTGTCTACCACACTACTTGGTCGCTTATTCCAAGTGTCTATCGTTCTTTGTGTAAAGAAAAACTTCCTAATGTTTGTGTGAAATTTCCCCTTAACAAGTTTCCAACTGTGTCCCTGTGTTCTTGATGAGCTCATTTTAAAATACAAGTCTCGATCCACTGTACTAATTCACGTCATCATTTTAAACACTTCATTCATGTCACCTCTTAATCTTCTTTTGCTTAAACTGTAAAGGCTCAGCTCTTTTAATCTTTCCTCATAATTCAACCCCTGTAGACCTGGAATCAGCCCAGTCGCTCTTCTCTGGACCTTCTCTTGTGCTGCTATGTCCTTTTTGTAGCCTGGAGACCCAAACTGCACCCAGTACTCAAGATGAGGCCTCACCAGTGCATTATAAAGGTTGAGCAGAACCTCCTTGGACTTGTACTCCACAGATCGTGCTATATAACCTGACATTCTGTTAGCCTTCTTAATGGCTTCTGAACACTGTTTGGAAGTTGATAGCTTGGAGTCCACTATGACTCCTAAATCCTTCTCATAAGGTGTACTCTCGATTTTCCGACCACCCATTGTGTATTCAAACCTAATATTTTTACTTCTATGTGTAATACTTTACATTTACTGACATTAAATTTCATCTGCCACAAATCTGCCCAAGCCTGTCTGCTATCCAAGTCCTTCTGTAATGATATAACGGATTCCAAATTATCTGCTAATCCACCTATCTTGGTATCTTCTGCAAACTTAACCAGCTTGTTACTTATATTCCTATCTAAATCATTTATATATATTAAAAATAGCAGCGGCCCCTGCACTGACCCCTGCTGGTCACCACTCTTAACATCGGCCAGTTCTGATGAGGTTCCTCGCACCATCACCCTCTGCTTCCTGTGTCTGAGCCAATTCTGCACCCATCTAAAAACATCACCCTGAACTCCCACTTCTTTTAACTTGATGCCCAACCTCTCATGTGGCACCTTATCAAATGCTTTCTGAAAGTCAAGATAAATAATATCATCTGCTCCACTTTGATCGTATCCTTTTGTTGCCTCCTCATAGAATTCCAGCATGTTAGTAAAACACAACCTCCCTCTTCTGACCCCATGCTGACTGTTCAGTTAAACTCCTGTCCTTGTCATTTGTTGCTCAATCTTATCCTTAATAATTCCTTCCATTAATTTTCCTGTGATACTTGTTAAGCTTACTGGCCTATAGTTGCTTGGATCTGCCCTGTCACCCTTTTTATATAATGGGATGATATTTGACATTTCAAGCGTTTATTCTACAAAACCGCTACAACAGTGGTTCTCAACCTGTGGGGCGGGCCCACCTAGGGGGGTGCGAAGTAACAAAAAGGGAGGCACGAAGATGTGAAAAAAAGAAAACAAGAATCAAAAATATAAAAAAAACATCTGTTGAAACCAAAACAAATTAACTTAAACTAAATTCTGATACTAGAACAATAAATATAGAGTTAGAGAAATGTCAATAAAAGTTAAGTAGGTATAATAAAATATGCATCTACATTTCAAAAAAATGTTAGGGGGGTGCGATTAAAACTGTGTGACAGATAGGGGGTGCTATCGCTCCCTTGAACTCCTGTCCACGACTCCAGACACCAGGTAAAAGTCCACAAGTTGACTTTATTTAAATGCCACAGTTCACAAAGCACCCTCTCCTCCACTATACTCATTCACAAACCAATAACTACAATAATAAACAATCCTCCACTTCCAGATGCATTGCCACCCTTCCACCCAGCTCAGCTCGCCGTCTGGGAGCTCCCACAGTCCTTTTATATTCCCTGACCCGGAAGTGTTCCCAATCCCAGTCCATGTGATCCTGTATCACTTCCGGGTCAGGTAAAAGTTCTTTTCTTCACCCCTGAAGCCCGAGAAGGATCTGGCTGCAGCCACTGTAAGCTGTTGAGCTCCACAGTAAGCGGAAACACGTGACCTCCACCGTGGGCGAATGAATATAGGGCCTACCCAATCACCAGCCCTACTAACCTTAAAAACACTGGGGAAGGCAGCAACAGTGAAATAGCATGCCTAAGCTTAAGATAGTAGGGGAGGGGCATATTCCTTCTTTAGCATATAAAATAACTGTTCGCGGAAATGTCCATCCCGGACAACAAGTAACACGAGGCAGGACAGGATCCAACTTAAAAAGCTATTTCTTCCGCAAACTAAAAAATCCTTCTAAAACCACACATGGATGAACACTTTTCCAGAAAAGAGTACAATGAAAACGTTTTTTTTTAATTAAATGAGGCCAACCCAAACAACCGGACGTACAAGGCAGGATAAAATTAAAAAGACTAAACGGGACTAACTAATATAGGACCTATCCAATCAACAATCCTAACCTTAAAAATCACTGGGCAAAGCAGCAAAAGGGAAACAGCACGCCTAAGCTTAAGATAGTAGGGGAGGGGCGTTTTCCGTCTACTGTGGCGGTCACGTGTTTCCGCTTACTGTGGAGCTAAAACCCTAACAGTGGCTGCAGCCAGATGCTCTTGAGAAGCCCATCGCTCTTCCTTTGATGAACTTCCGGGTCATAGGACATGAAGAAGTCTTCGGTTCTCCCTGCAGCTCCCTCTTGCGGCCACTGTGGCATCCAGCAGGGTCTTGTATAAAAACTACATGTCCCATGACTCCCTGCTGGTCTTCGGGGCACCTCCATACTGCAGGGAGGGCTCCATCTGGCGGCCTGGGGGTATTAAGCCGGCCACATCTCACAACTGTTATGAAAACTCGGGTCGCAAATACTTAAAGGTTGAGAAATGCTGCACTACAAGATAAAATAAATTTGATTATGACACAAGAAAGGGGATACAAAATAGATCTTTTTCACTGTGTTTTAAAAATGATGTCTTCAAGATGGTGGCGATCATTAGTGATACACTCTTCGAGGCAATTTATGAACTCTCGCCTGACTCGGTAGGCCATTTCAAGTGGAATAGCGATGATTTCGTGGTGGATAGCATCAAAATTGGTTTGGAGGTCGGGGTGTGTATACCATCGACTTGAGGTAAGCCCCACAAGAAGAAATCACACGGAGCGAGATCAGGTGAACATGAAAGGCCACCCGACATCGCCGTTCAGGGAAACATCTCCCACAAAACTTGCATGGATCCCCGGGCTGTGTGAGCTGTTGCTTCATCCTGTTCAAACCAGGCATCCACCACATCCATTTCTTCCAGTTGGGGCCATAAAATTTCTCTAGCATTTCAGTGTAACGTTCTGAAGTGATGGTAACCATTGATCCCCCCTCTCCAAAAAAGTAAAGGCCTACAAATGCCAAATTTTGTAACGCCGCACCAAACTGTAACATGCTCACTGTGCAGTGGCCTCTGATGAAGTTCACGAGGTTGGTTTCAACCCAATAGTGAAAGTTTTGCTTATTTACACAACCATTCAAATGGAAATGTGGCTTGTCGCTGCTCATGACTATGGCATCTCGATGAACGGTTTGCAGAATGTTCTCGCACACAACTCTTTACGGTCTCTCTCAGTGAGTTCCTGCACTGCCATCATTTTGTGTGGATGGAAATTAAGGTCCTCCTCAAAGACGTGTTGGAAATGCCTAAGGCAGAAGTAGGTTTGCTCACTGAACGTCTAGGAGAATTGCAGAATTGATGCCCTTATAGCTTGGATGTTTTCAGGCGTTCGTACAGTCCGAGGACGGCCAGGAGATTTTCTACTGCACAAGCTTTTGTGTGCTGGAATCACAATTACTTGCTCCTTATATCGTTTGTCATTTGTATCTGCTGTGTCATTCATTGTCCCTTGTACTGTTTTGTTCAAACATGTTACTGCAGCTCCCCTCATGGAACTGTGAACAAATGTTTTTTAATTATGTTGTAAGCTATAATGACAATAAACAGAAACGAATCACTCTGTCAGGAGAGCACTGTTGGTCCAACATTTAATATCCATTCTGTGAGCCGTCTGAATGAGTTTGGACAGCCTGAATGAGGCAGCAGCCAATCGCAGAATACACTCCTGCTTCTCCTTATTAAGTCAGCGTATTGCCCCCCAGTCATGCTGATGTGTTCGTCTCTACAACTTTAGGAGGATGTGCAAATTGCAAATCTGCAAGCTCAGAGGTTTGTGCTTCGTGTCAGGGTCAACACTTGGATTCCCTATTCAGGTTGAACAGCTTTACATTCTGATTGCCCCATAGATGTCCTTTTTTTATTTCAATGGTTCTGCTGAGGATTGTTTCTGTCCATGATCTAACTGGCCAATTTAACATTGCTTGATCAGATCAGTCCAGTAGGCCATTAGCACCTCGTACTCCGATTGAAGGGCCCACTATCACTCTGGTGGCTTAACCGGCACGCTGGCCCTTATTTGGTTTGTCCCATGCTGTCACTGATGTGTGACTCTAATGTTTCATTTGGCTGCTGGGACGTCATGATGGGCGAGCCTCCCAGATCCGACTTGCAGGTGCATCCGTACAAAAGTGAGGTGATCGGCAGATGAGCTCAGCCTTGGGGATGAAGCCGTCTCCATGAGCCCCAAAGCACAAAGCCTGTTGTGATTGCCCACAATTGAGAATTGTTTGCCAAGGAGAACAAAGCAGCCTTGTGGTCACAAAGGGGCTGAGCACGTGTTGAACTGAGCCGTGCACGGGGAGCCACCAGAGGTGACGTATTTTAAACGGAAAGAGGCACATGCTGCCCAAATGAAGACAAGACATAAGAATAAAGGAGTTAAAGTGGAGCGGGACGATGAATGTCCACGATTCAGGGTCAGAGTCGGGGAAAGAGCAATGAAGGAATGGAAACTGAGGATATGCGGACTGAAAAATAAGCAGGCGCTACTGTCTTGATAACTGAGGCCAAGTGGACAGCCCTGTCCAGACAGTTGTGACAATATGAGGAAAGTAAAAAAGAAGGTTAGCAATTAGAACCAGTGTGCTGCTCCATTTTAACAGAAGAAGGTTAAAAAAGGAATACTCCATCCAAAAATTATGTTTTTTATGTGTTACTTACCTCACATAGTTTCTGCAACTCTTTGGGTGTAAATTACAGTAGCAAGCAAGAATCAAACAGATAAGATAGACAGAGCGGGATGGGGGGGTTGACACCCCCTTAACTAAGAATTATTGGTGGAATCAAGTAGTGGTAGGACACAGTGCTTATGGGCAACTTCAGAACACAGCAATGAGAGAGAAAAGAGTGGGAAGTTAAACTCACGCTACAATTGAACACATTACACCATGGTTTGAATAGAGATAAGAGTTTTATGGCCAGATATGACGATTGCTGGCATCTCTTGGACTGACACAGACCACCTGACTACAGACCCACATTGTATGGAAAAACTCATCAGACTTTGTTGGACGGTCATCTTATCTAAAGATCTTGACTATACATTGTTCTCCTCTCTTGCTAAATGAATCTTAACTTGAAGAGGTCTGTTATTTTTTTTACATTTAAGATGTCTCACTTAAAGGTTTTCCAGTGTTGTATCTGTCCTGGTGCCTATATAAACACAGTGAACTCCAGTTTCTGCATTACAGCTCACCTGAAGAAGGGCCCTGAATTGCCTCGAAAGCTTGCATATTGTAATCTTTCTCGTTAGCCAATAAAAGGGGTCATTTTGCTTGACTTCTCATTACATTCATAATGGCTAACACGGAATAACAGCCTTGTACTACTGGCAGGACTAGAGCAATTGAATGGTAGGAGTCAGATGAAGATGAATGACGACTTGTGTGATAAGAACTGTAATAAATGTAAAAGAGTTGTTTTTAGTTGTTTGCTCATTGTTCCATCTGAGATGAGTCTGTATGCGCGCCATACAACCATCCATTATCCAACCCGCTATATCTTAACTACAGGGTCACGGGGGTCTGCTGGAGCCAATCCCAGCCAACACAGGGTGCAAGGCAGGAAACAAACCCTGGGCAGGGCGCCAGCCCACCACAGGGCGCACACACACACACACCAAGCAATCACTAAGGATAATTTAGAATCGAAACTGTGGGAGGAAACCCACGCAGACACGGGGAGAACATGCAAACACCACGCAGGGAGGACCCGGGAAGCGAACCCGGATCTCCTAACTGCGAGGCAGTAGCGCTACCCACTGTGTCACTGTGATGCCCGCACGCCATACAATAAAGGTCAATTCTTCTATATCTGTTCTGAAGTCTCCGAGTGCCTTCTTGGGGGCTGAGGGCACTCCTGCTGTGTCAGCCTGCTTCAACAGACTCTGTACTCCTCACTTCCACTCACCGAATACATTTCTTCAGTGACCCAATCGTGCACTTTCTTCCTTCATAGTATTCAGAGGGTCTGATCTTTCCTCACAAATTATGCGGCACAACTCCTCGTTCAAGCACTGAGACTCTCTTCGCTGGACTTTTACAACTCTCTCCTGGTGGGGCTTCCTTCAACTGCTATCAGACCTCTCCAGCTCCCCCAAAATGCAGCTGCTCGACTGGCTTGCTCTCTTCCTCGTTTCTCTTCTATTTCTCCTCTGCCTTGGTGTCGTCTCTGGCTTCCTGTTGCTATAAGGGTCCAGCTCAAAACTCTTGTCTTAACTTACTGTTCTCTGAATGGTTCTGCTACTCGAGATCTCCAGTCTTTGGTCTTTCCATATGTCCTTTCAAGAAGTCTTGCTTATCTGGTGACCATCCCTCCTATTAAGTGCCAGGACTGGACATTGCTTCAGTGTTCTTGCTCAAAAGCCATGGAATGACCTTGCTTTGGCTATTCGAACTGCACCCATCTTACTCCCATTGAGGCGTCTTCTGAAGGTGCAGCTTTTCGTTGGATATTTTGGATCTGCTTGCCGTCTTTTCGACAGGAATGTTACTGTTGTACTGACAGAGAGTCGAGTTCAGGGTGCTGATGTGTGTCTCTTATGGCGCTTTTCCACTGCATAGTACAGCACGACACGGTTCAGTTCAGCTCACTTTTGGGGGGTTTTCCACTGGGAACAGTACCTGGTACCTGGTCCTTTTTTTAGTACCACCTCAG
Organism: Polypterus senegalus; assembly: GCF_016835505.1. Lineage (NCBI taxonomy): Eukaryota > Metazoa > Chordata > Cladistia > Polypteriformes > Polypteridae > Polypterus > Polypterus senegalus. The sequence continues at coordinate 290,978,212 of NC_053156.1, forward strand.
CCGAGGTTCCAAGCGCACCGAACCGTTACCAAAACGTGACGTGTAAACTCTGCTGGTCACTGATTGGCCGGAGAAAATCGTCATTACTGCATCACTGAACTTGCGACACGAGACACAACAGACCCGCTAGATTTTTAGCACAGCCAGCGAAGGTTCGGACGCACCATTTTGTTTTAACCAAAAATGGCTGTTTCGTGGTCTATTGAGGAAGTACAGACGTTCCTCTCGTTGGTAGCCGTCGATATGCTCCATTGTTGTGTGTTTGTTTGTGGCGCGTTTACGATGATGTCACGGCAGTAGAGGCGGCGCAACTATAACGACATGTGATTAATCCCGCCCACTCTAAAGCGGTACTAAACTGCAGTCGAAACGCAAACCGAGCCCAACTGAGCCGAACCAAGGTGAGCTGTACTGAACCGTGCTGTGCCGTACTATGCAGTGGAAAAGCACCATTAGTCTTACTAAAAGTATAATTTTATACAACCCCAAATCAGAAAAAGCTGGGATAGCATGGAAAATATAAATAATTAAAAAAACAGGCAGTGATTCTTAAATTTACTTTGACTTTTACTTCTTTGCTGACAGTATGAACCCAGCATTTTTCATGTTTCGTCTGGTCAGCTTCATTTCATTTGTTAATACAGTAGAACCTCGGTTCACGAACGTCTCTGCGTATGTACAAATCGGGTTACGACCAAAAAGTTTGCCAAACTTTTGCATCTGTTCACGACCACACACTTGGGTGACGAACAAGCCAGTTTCCCTTCCGGTTCGTACACGCTGATGATTTCTGCATGTGTTCAGTCTCTCCCTGTGCAGTACATTGTTCTCAGTCAGACGTGCATCGCGCAGAGGGACTTTACCTCAAAACTGTAATCTCCTCTCCACCCAGCTTCCTCCTCACTTCCTTCAACCAGAACTCGACTCATGCAAGGTTAGTTTTCTTGGTTGTTTATGGCTAGTTTTTGTATAAATTATGCATTTTTCAAATGTTTGTTTTTTTTCCCTGTGCTTAAAACTCATTAAAAAAAGTGTTTACAGCGAGCGGTTCGTAAGGCTATAGTGTGAACTCCTGCAATGTTAGTTTTCTCAGAGTTATTCAATGTTTTTATATTAAGTTTACTATTACACTGTCCATTCTATGGTATAATTAACCATTTTTGTGCTTAAAAATCTTTAAAAATATATATATTTACATACAGCTCGTACGGTCCGGATCGGATTAATTGTATTTACATAAAATCCTATGGGGGAAATTACTTCAAGTCATGACCATATCGGGTTGCGACCAGAGTTTTGGAACGAATTACGGTCGTGACCCAAGGTACCACTGTATATCCTTACCCCTACCCGCAACCTCCACCCCTTATCCTAAAATCAGTGGGGTAAGTCCTTAAGGTTAGGATTTCCCTTTTAGGGCTTTTCATTTTAACTCGGCCCTGATGTTAAGATCTCCTTTCGGGGGCCAGTTGGAATGAAATATATAACATCATCTTACCCTTAGCCCTACTCCTTATCTTAAATTCAGAATGGTGGAGCCCTAAGGTTAAAAGTTCACCGTTGGGTTTTTAATTTGACTGGGGCCTGATGTTAAGATCTCTTTTCAGGGCCAGTTAAACTAATATAATAATTATATAGATTGTTTTACCTTTTTTTTTACCACACCCCATCACAGGGTTACATGTCTAATCTTAAATAGTAACCCTAAGGTGGACTTGAGATGCCCTATCTTTCCCTGAACCCTCAACACTAAAAATTATGAAGCTTCTTTCCTAAATTTAATATAGTAAACCCTCTAGTCTTTTATCCCTAATTTGATTATTTATTGATTATTTTATAACTTGTAACTAATTTATTGGGGTTTGTATCCGTTTATTAACAGTTCAAATGTAGCTCATTTTATGGTTTTAATAAAAATAATTTTAAAATCATTTTTACAGCATTTTTTTTTAATTTTCAATAAGGGGTGCTATTTACACCCCAAATTTATTTTAATGATTTATGGCTAGAAAAATATATATTTTTGGAAATGACTGTTTAAAACGTGTTTAATGAGCATGATTTTAGATGTTTTTATGGGTTTCACCACAAATTAAATGTCTAGATTTTTCAAGGTGTAAAAATAATTATTAGGATAATTTTAAATTAATTTTTATAGTTGAACTTGTGGGTGGCACACACACACCCACACACGCACACACTCACACACACAAATTGATGTTACTGATGAGCACGGCAAACAAGTGTGTCACAGTGTAAAGAGAAGCTCAGCTTCAATTGTTTGTTCAGTTGGGTTGATTACCACCTCAGACCTCACTGAGTTTAGAGGTTTGACTGTTGAAGACTAAATAGGAAAGCAGCAGTGGATCAAGTTAAAGGGCACTAAATAGAATAATTAACAATAAAAGATATACAAGCGATTGACCCAATGTGATAACATTAAGCATCAGTTCTCCACCTTTAATTCAAGCCCATCTCCTGAGAATCCATCAAATCTCTGAAACAAAAGATAACATGGGGTGCCTTGCTGTGAAGGCTGTGCTCAGAGTGTCAGTCAGATGGAGAAAACAATGAATTATTTAGAATAAGAGGGGATCTCTTACACCTGGCGCTGGGATGGCCGACAAAACAATGAGCTCTTCTGAGGACGGGCAAATTGAAAATGCTAAACGCGCACACACACACAGGCACGCATACTCTCACACACTCTGGGGTCTGAGCTGTAGCCGGTGCGTTATAGGCAATAATCAGAATCAGAAAACTTTATTAATCCCGAAGGAAATTACTTATGTTACAACTTAACAAAAGACAAGGGACATGTTACACTAAGAGCAAGTATAAAGTAATCATGTAAATATAAAGTATGATAAATGTAAGTATCAAACTAGAGTGAAAAGTGTTGCATCTTAAGTTAATATTGCACATTCTGAGAACAAATAAGGTTATTCTCATGTGAAGAGAAGACAATTTATTGCACAAGAACAGATAGTATGTTGCACATTTCAAGTACTTGAAAAAATGTACCTGGTGTGAACTGGGACCCGGACACAGGCAGACGGACAACATAGTTCCACCACACACCGTTTATTAACAATATTTACAAGTTTTTTGTGCACTCACACCCCAGTGCCTCCAGCACCGATTCCCCAAAGTCCAGGCCTCTTAGTCACTGTGCCTCTCTCTCTTGGCCGCCTCCCGTCCTCTCTCAAGCTCTGTCCTCTTCCACCCGACATCCACTATCGACTGAAGGGAGGCGGCCCCTTATATGGGAACCCGGATGGGCTCCAGCTGCTTCCTGGCACTCCCTCTTGGACACACCCCTGTGTGGCGGAAGTGCAGGCTGTGCACCCAGAAGCCGTCCGGGTGTCTCCTGTCTTCTTCTCCCCAGCACTTCCTGGTGTGGCAGAAGTGCTGGGCTCCAGGGTTCCTCAGGCACCGGGGCGCCGCCTGGCGGTGGTCACGGGTCCCTACAGGGCTGGGCTTCCAAGCCCTTTACCCGAGGCCCCCTACATAACCAGGACGGACGCCCCCTCACGGTCTGGAGGAGACACAAGCCCGGCCAGGGACCACACAGGATATCCAATAAAGAAAAAAGGGTAATAACTTAAAAGTGTGGGTGAGTGACCGGAAAAGGAGTTCTAGAGTCTGATGGCTGTGAGGAGGAAGGATTTTCTGTGACGTTCAGTGGAGCACTTGATGCTAGTCAGTCTACTGCTGAAAACGCTCCACTGTCCAACCACAACACTATGAAGTTGGCGATTAGCATTTTCAATAATAGACCAAAGCCTAGACAACATTCTCTGATCTGCCACAGTTTCCAAGCTGTCCAGTTTCTCTCCTACCACAGAGGCAGCCTTCTGAATTAGTTTGTTTAGTCTCCTGATGTCTGTCACTTTCATGCTGCTCCCCCAGCATGCCACAGCGAAGAAAAAGGCACTGGCAACCACACTGTCATAGAACATCTGCAACATAGTGCTGCTGACACTAAAAGATCTGAGCTTGCGTAGGAAATACAGCCTACTTTGATCCTTCTTGTATATGGCCAGCAAGTTCCTGGACCAGCCTAGCTTATTGTTCATATGCACCCCTAGATACTTGTACTCCTCAACTACTGTATCTCCACCTCCATACTCTTAATAGACAGGGGAGTGGCTGGAGATGGCGATCTTCTTAAATCAACTACTAGTTCTTTAGTTTTACTGGAGTTGATCTGCAGTTGATTCAGCTCACACCAGTCAATAAAATTGTCCACTACCGTCCTGTATTCCGTCTCTTCTCCATGTCTGATACTACCAACTATTGCAGAGTCATCAGAGAATTTCTGCAGATGGCAGCCCTCTATGTTGTAACTAAAATCTGTAGTGTATAGGGTGAAGAGGAATGGTGACAGAACTGTCCCTTGTGGAGCACCAGTGCCACACAGCACGGTATCAGACACAGAGCCCTGTAGCCGCACAAACTGTGGCCTTCCCGTCAGCTGTCTCATATAGTGCCTTTCACATCTATCAGTCTTAATTTTAAGTAAAGAACACTTCTAGGAGAAATAAAAAGAAGGTGGCCATTTTAAACATAAACCTTAACATCATGGAGGTCACACTAACCACTGATGCTCAATTCATGTTTAAAACAATCTTCATACCAGACTGAAAGTGGATTTTGCGGGTTGCAAAATGATGAACCTATTGTGGCGGTCGGCCGGAACCCTTACCCGGCCGGGGCGCCCTGAGTGTGGAAAGACCAGGGGAGTTTTCAGGACAGTTTCAGGACAGGCAGACAGAGGGCAGCACCCTCGGTTTCCAGCAGGGCCACGGGTCATGAGCATGGCAGCTCAACCCTGTTGGGGCCTGTGGACACTGCTAGGGGGCGCCTGGACATTTATTACTGCAAACCCGGAAGTGTGGCTAGAAGAAGCTAGCTGGACATCTGAGGTCCTTCTGGGTGCCCTATAAATAAAAATAATAATAATACATTTTATTTATATAGCACCTTTCCCATGCTCAAGACACTTCACAAGATATATGTAACATTGGATACAAATGTTTTCCTGAATAGAACAATGAAACAGGTAACAAAGCATTAAATAGAATAAAGGAAAATTAGCCAGAGTAAAATACTAAATTCAATACTAAAAGAAAAAACTAACAAATAACCTAATTTGTGATATAACAGACATAGAAATTATCCTGAGCGCCTGGGCAGAAAGTTAAACTGAAAGAAAGGGCAGAATGTTAAGTTAAGTTAATTAAGTTAAAAGCCTTCCTAAATAGATGAGTTTTAAGTTGTTTTTAAAAAGAATGAATGGAGACAGCTGATCTAATTAATTTCGGGAGTCTGGGTTCGGGATTGGTTCCTGCCTTGCACCCTGTGTTGGCTGGGATTGGCTCCAGCTGACCCCCGTGACCCTGTGTTTGGATTCAACGGGTTGGAAAATGGATGGATGGGTTCTATGGAGCTGAAGGCCCTGCTGTCACCCATAGAGTGTAATTTCGTGTGAGGCACAACAAGATTACCAGAATCAGAGGACCTTAGTAGGCGAACAGGAGCCTAGTGATTTAGAAGGTCACTGATGTAGTTCGGTGTGAGGCCATTTAAAGCTTTGTAGGTTTTTAATAGAATTTTATATTCAATCCTGTAAGGCACGGGGAGCCAGTGAAGGTGAAGCAGGATGGCTGTGATGTGCTCGCTGTTGCTGGTTCGTGTCAGGACTCTTGCAGCAGAGTTTTGAATCAACTGGACCTGTGATATAAGATCTGAAGGGGCACCTGCCAGTAGGGAATTACAATAATCAATGCAGGATGTGATAAAAGGAGGGACAAGTTTCTTGGCATTAGAAAAGGAAAGGAATGAGCGAACACAGGATATGTTACAGAGGTGAAAGTAAGAAAGTTTCTTAATGTGTTTTATGTGTGCGGAATAAGAAAGGGAGGAATCAAAAATGACACCAAGATTCCTTGCGTCAGACGAAGATCTGATGAGATCACCGACAAGAGGGACTGTTCTGCTCTATCCAGGTTTTGATTTCACTGAGGCAAGTTGTGAGCTGAGAAAACTCTGATGAAGTTGCATTTTTGACATTGAAATAGAGTTGAGTGTCATCTGCATAAAATGATAACCCAGTCCATAGCTACAAATAATATGGCCTAGGGGAAGCATATAAATAAAGAAGAGAAGAGGGCCGAGGACAGAGCCCTGAGGAGCTCCTTGTGTGACTGGCGCTGAGCTGGATCTGCTATTGCCAAGACTAACAAACTCTTGCCTATCAGTCAGATAGGATTCGAACCACTGGAGGGCAGTGCCAAAGATACCCAGCATGTTCTCCATTCTGGACAGTAGAATGTGTATAAAGGGAGCCAGTCCCCACCATTCAAGAACCAGAGTTGGGAGGAAGAGGACAAAGCCTGAGGAGGAGTGGAGGTGGATGGACTGGAGGCAGATAAGGTACTGTTTTGGTGTGTTGTACTGTGTCTTGGTGCTGGTGTATGAGCACTTTATTCTGTAAATAAACAAGTGTAGCGTGTCTCCTGCCTCTCTCTGTCCCGGGTGGCTTTCTCACAATGTTGACCTCTTTTGTAAGTTGCTTTGGAAAAAATCATCTGCTAAGCATGTAGCGGTCACAAGGATGCGAAGATTCGCACTGTCCAAAGATGGTGATTTGTTTATTTTATTGTGGGGACTTCAGGTGCACACCCAGCCTTAACCCGGCAGTAACACACACACACTCACTCACATGCAGAGACACTGATAAGTGCCGCAATGAATCAATAAATAGTCAGGGAAGTAGTAATCAGATAATGAAAAGAAATAAACAATATTCCACAAAAACTCATTTGCCAATGCCTTCCACAGTTCCCCAATGACAGAAATTATTTATATTCACGAAATGACCCGAAACAACACACACAACTTAATAAACAATGAATACTAACAAGCAAAGTCCAACAAAGTCCAGTAAAGCAGACGCAGATAATGATGGAGAGTGAAATGAAATGCCCAGTGAGCAGCCATCTGAAGGAAATGTAAAGTTTTTACCAGGTGCAATGCTGGTAACAACGCTGTTGTAAAATTGTGCTTTAATTGTATGCTAAATATAACTCATAATATTTCATTTGTGTTTTATTTTGGTCTGTTTTCATTTTAGAATTATTCACATAATGACTCTTAATTTGTGAGCTCAGAGCTCCTGTGGGAAATGTTCTGTAAACTGAAATAGCAGGCAGGTACAAATGACCTCATTAGCTCATTAATATTCATAAGGTAGTTTTCCAAGACTGTCAGATTCTGAAAGTCGATAAAATTCTGAGGTGTATGCAAAATAGACATAGACAGGAATTCTGGGAAAATTAAAATAAATTGTTAAAGACTGCCATTATTTATTAGAATGTATATATTTAAGTTTAGATAAAGTAACCAGAGTGTACATGCTTGTAAGTATATGTGAAATGGAGGCTTGGGACTTTAAGATAAACATGTTTCGTGTCTAACCAAAAGTAACTTAATTAAGAATCAACCAGACCATGGGAACGTATCAGTTGTCCTACGCTTTGATTAATGCAATATCTGACATAAGGCAGTGTTTAATTGTGAAAAGGTGTAATCAGCAAGGCACTATAAATTCAAAGGATTTTAAAAATATACTGCCAAGACTAAGAGGATCAGGAGAAGACAACTCGATCAGACTATGTCAGGACTTCGACCCTGGAGAGCCACAGTGGCTACAGGTTTTTGTTCCAACCCAGTTGCTTAATTAGAAATCAATCCTCCACCAAGGAGGAGGAGGAGGAGGCAGAGAGATGAAGAAGCAGAGAGAGAAAGAGCCTATAGGGTTGCAGATTTCTTTATTATCATGTGCTGCTTTGTGACTGTGTCTGTGGTGGGACACTCCTTAGGGCGGCATTATTCACACATAAATCCTCGTGTTTATTTTATACGTGTGTGTGTCCCTTTGCATTGGTGTTTGGGGTGCCGGAGTGCCCCCCTGTTGGTCACAACTTAAACACAGTAACAAACCAGAAGCATTCAAGAATCATTACAAGGCACTGATGCTGTTCTTTGCTCTCTGGCAGGAAGGTAAGAAGGCTGCTGATGCCACCATCATAAGACAAACCTATTAGATAGATAGACAGACAGACGGACACACACTCCAGACTGAACATACACCAGAATATCTAATAAGGAATGAAAATTCAAATGAAAGAAAATTTCCCACTTGGCAGTCACGCCACAGTGAGGCATTATTGCCTCATAATGTTCACAATGATTAATCATTCATAGATTTGAACTACAGAAATGCCATACAGAAGACAATAATGTCCATCTGTCCATTTTTAGAACCTACTTTTTCCATTGCAACATCAATGAGCCAATGCACCTGAACCATCCCAGCACCACTGGGTAAAACTGTGGGGACATGCCAGTCCATCACAGGATATACACACATGTCCACACTTACTTATGCCAGTCTGCTGTGGGCTGAACATACTGTATATGCTTTTCTTACCCCAAAGGGATGGGAGAACTGGCAAGGTCCACAGAGACCTCCCTTCCTAATTACTGACTAACAATCCCATCTTCCTGACCCCATAGTACTTTGACTATTCAAATCTAGTCAATGGCCCAGGTGGCTCTTGCGCCTGTGTTTCTGCTCCGGCTCTTCCTAATTTTCCTTTTTGCTCTTTGTAGTTAACAATAACAAAGGAAAACTCCAATTACGTCTGAAATATCTTTCTTTGAACTGCTCTGTGACGCTCTGATGCTTCCTGGTTAGCTCTCGGCCCATTCTGATAACTGCTGGAAGGTTCCAGTCGCCTCTGACAGCAAGCACCATTTCAGCTCAGCACTTCCCAGTATTGTTCAGACATTGGCAGTGATGCACAGCAATACGCAAGTGGACTCGGGTCATGGCGATGTGGCAGTGTGGGCGCACACCTCGTCCCCACCCCCCATTCTCTTCTTCCTGTCAACCTCCGTCAGATCACCATTACCCGGAAGTGTCTCATGGAAGTGTGCCAAACAATAATGGTGCCCCTATTGTCATTTTTCCATGTGGATGACACATTAATGAAGCAGCATTAAAGCAACAGGTGCCTCTGATCTTCTGTGACCAGGCGCTTGTGAGCTAAGGACTGAGAGTCAGATTTGGAGCCATTCTTGAACTGAGTTGGAAATGCAAGGTCAACTCTAATTCACTTCCTAGGATGTGAACTAGAATTGGAATTGCACCCAGCATTGGAATTGAATTGGAGTGAATGGAAACTGAATTGAATTCCAATAAATTCTGGAAAATTTCACTTCTTGATTTGTTAAATATTATGCATCAGATATTATCAATCACATAAAATACAAGCATATCAAATCCATTCAGGTATTATCCATGTCTTACTCGTCATCCAACATATTTTTATTTCTAAGTGAAGAAAATGTGTATACATTATTTGCATCCTTCACTATGCACAATAACTGCTTATGAATTTGATTCAAGCCACACTACCCAGAATTCCCCAAGTCATTTGGATGACCTCAGGATTGCATTTCTGCTTTTTGCAGACGATGTAGTCCTGTTGGTTTAATCAGGTTCTGACCTCGGCTGTTTACTGGGGATGTTTTCGACCAAGTGTAAAGCAGTCAAGATGATGAGGATCTGTTTCTCAGCCAGAAAAAGGTGGAGTGTCCACTCTAGGTTGGGGATAATGTGTTACCTCAAGCAGTGGTGTTTAAGTATCTAGTTGCACTTCCACTTAAGTTCCTCTGGTGTCTTCAAGTATGTGATTCACCGATAAGCTGATAGAATTGTACTGGATCTACTTTATCAATACCTTAGAGAATTGTGAAGACCATGATTAGGTCCACACACTCTCTCCTTTGTTTGAGACTAAACAGGTTTAATTCTCTGAGTCTGTCACAATGCGACATGTCGTTAAGTCATTAAGTCCTGGGATGCACTCGGTTGTTCTCCACTGCACAGCTTCAAGTGCTGTTATGTCTTTTTTTGGTACCTTGGTGACCAGAACTGAACACAGTACTCCAAATGTAGCCTCATTAGTGCATTGGGCATAATGTTCCTTGGCCAGCACGGTGGCACTGTGGGCAGTGCTGCTGCCAGGCAATTAGGAGACCCGGGTTCACTTCCTGGGTCCTCCCTGCATGGAGTTTGCATGTTCTCCCCTTGTCTGCGTGGGTTTCCTCCCACAGTCCAAAGACATGCAGGTTAGGTGCATTGGCGATTCTAAATTGTCCCGTGTGTGTGTGTGCACGCCCTGCGATGGGCTGGTGCCCTGCCTGGGGTTTGTTTCCTGGCTCGTAGCGAGCCGTGTACTCATCACAAATTTTAAGAAAATTACAATGAATAATGGGCCGAGTGGGTCAACCTCGTTACCTCACTCGTTGAAGGATGCACAGGCCGGTTTTGAAACCCAGTCTGCTCCTGTCTGCAGTGCTGCATGGTCCTCTCAGCCATTTAATGCCTTTAGACAAGATGCTCAAAATTATGATAGAGTGGCACATCAGGAGGTCTGGAGGAACATGAGAGAGAAACGAGGACCAGAGAAAGAAGTGTTTGAGCAATGTCCAGGATATGCATGAGGGAATGAGGACTTGGGTTAAAAGCAGTGTTGGGGTAACAGATAAGATCTCAGTTTGAGGAGGTCTGCACCAGGGATCATCTTGAAGTTCTTACCGTACCTCTTTGATCTCATTATGGATGTGTTGAGTCGTCAGATAAAAGACCAATCCCCCTGGTGCTGACTTTGTGCTGATGACATTGTGTTGTGTAGCATCAGAAAAGGGGAACTGGAGAGGAAGTTGGAAGAACTGAGATGGGCTTTGGAAGACAGACAAATAGGAAGAAGACAGAATGGTTGGGGGCATGAGCTGCCACAGCCACCACACGATGAACCACCTGGATACACATGAGGTTTAATGATGATTAGGATTCAGAGGGTTAGAACTATTGAAGAGAGTGGATACTGTGATGTGTGAGTCCCTGTCTTGCACCCCCAAAACACGAGGCTGAGTGTCAATACTTTAGCAAAACCAACTTTATTCCGCTTGAAACAGGAGCTGCACGGTTATTTATTGTAGCAGGATCTACCGATCTCCTATACACAGACTCAGCAATCAGGCAGGGTTGTGGCCAGATTAGTGGCCAAGTTGTAGCAAGGCTACACAACTTGTCAGTCGGGTTGGCCTTCTGGACTGTCCGTCACTTTATAATGTGGCTGGGAGGGTGTCTATAAATAGCCCTTCAGGCACTTTTGAGGAGGACCTAGTGCTGGGAGGATCCAGTCCGGTAAATATTCCAGCTGCCTGTTGCCGGCGTCATGTTTCCATAACAACCGAGAGGGGAAAAGATGTTTCGGCGGGAAACTTTTTCTTTTTAAGGGGAATGGCGGATCAAGGAAGGGGGAGAAAAAAGGAAAGAAACGGCTGAAGGCAAGGAGACTATTTACGCTTTAAAGAATCATCATGATTTGACTTCACCCAGGGACGTCTGCTATTTGTGGGTGGCCACCCTGAAGAAATAATCAGTGTAACGAATTCCCGAGAAGAGTCCAGGGTCTGGTGTTCTCCGGGTGCTCCCGTTTGGTGAGTCGGACTCGTGAGTGCGTTTCTTTGTGATAGCCAGCGGAGAAGCCATTTTCACCAAAAGACTGTTGTGTTCCCTCATGCCTTATGGTAGGATCTGAACTGCAGGTTTCTTCTACGTATATATATGGACTACGTCAAAACTTTCTTTCTGCATTTCTCTGAGAACAGTTTTTTATTTTTCTTTATTGTCTGTGTCAAACCGGGGGATAGGATTTGGCCGCAGGGGAGGGCGTCTGGGGAAGTGGGATCACAAATGAGCACTCAGGCACCGGACAAGGAAATGTAATCAACAGTTTTCAATCTATTTACCAGTCCCATTTTTTTTTCTGATTTAGATTTTTTTGCTAGTTATTTAAGGGCATGCATAGGGGACAAGAGGAGCTGAGGACCGAATATGGTAATGCTATTTTATCCTTCAAATATCGTCTACTTCCCTCTCGGGTGGTGAAGTGTAGGAATCGCGTTCCCGTATCAGGCGATTGCTACAAAGTAATCCTCTGCCCTGCATTTATAATGTTCCTTGCATCAGCCATCGACGGCAAGCAATTATAGGATCTGCTTTTGCTGCGAGCTGCTTCCATGTTGGGAGCCCGCAGTTGCCCCAGCAATTGATAAACTGTCTTCCACAGACATGGCGATCTCGCTTCGGGACACTCTTCAGTGTGTTGTCCCATTGGGGGGAGTCACAAACGAGTTTAGAAACCATATAATGCATTTAAATATCCACGATCAGGGGTAGCCCAAGATGGAGAATTAGAGGTTGGGAGCATGCACTGATATGATAGCATGCTGCTACACCCACCACATGCCGAAACACCGGGATTGGGACCCAAGTGCAGCGCATGATACCTCAGCACCACACTGGAACAATTGGAAGAAGGTATCAAGAGCGTTCTGTGATTGATGAATTAAAATGAAGGTTAAAAGTCAGGTTTTCTGTGCGGAGCTGAGACGTGGATAGTACTGGAAGCTCAGAAGAAGAAGTTGGATGTGGTAGAAATGAGAATGTTGAGATGGATGTGTGGAGGTACAAAAAAAGAACAGAATAAGAAATGAGACCATCAGAGGTACTACAAAAAGTGGGAGAGATAACTCAGAGAGTGATGGAAATGGAAGTATGGAGGAGAGAAAGCGAGGGAGGTCAAAATGGAGGTGGAAGATCTGAAGGAAAAGAGTCTGACTGAGATGGAGGTGCAGGACCAAGTTATTCGGAGAAGGCTGATGAAGCACATCAACCACACATGGAGGTGGAAAAACATGAAGAAGAAGAAGAAGAAAAAGAAGAAGAAAACAACAGGCTGAAAAATACTTTAGCCAAAAGGAATCCCATTAGGATTCAATTAGTCCATCGAGATAGGAGTGTCACATATGACGAATAATCAGGCGCCAGCACTTCTTCTTCTCTTCCTACATTTATATGTAAACCGAGGACTTCAGCAGAACATTCTGAGTTGACTTCCTCTTCCGTTCTGTGGTTTTCATGTGACTCAGACTCCCACGCGCTGCCAGTACAGCAGAGCTGATGCACAAACCTCAACCTGAATGAGAGAGAGAGACAGAAAAAAAAAGAATAATGCCAGGCCTACCAGCCACACACCAGGGGTTTGCCTTTTTGCTGAGATCTGCGTATTTCATGGCATCAGCTCCTCGCATTCCTGGTTTTATGAGTTTAGTTCATGGAATCCTTCAAACTTCTGGAGTCTCATCAGACTACACCATACTATCTTCGAAGCTCACTAATGTCAAATATTGTGCGGCTATATTATGTTGACGCTCAGAGCTGCAAAATCTCAGTATCGTCAAGTTTCATTTTAACATTCTGATCTTGCGAGATCAGGTGGTCATTCAGTAGGTACTGGCACTACTTCACAGATCCAGCGTCCTGGGTTTGAATCTTACTACCAGAGGAAAAAGAGGAGGAGGTTTAGAGAAAAAAGACAACACTGATGGTTACACATCCTCTCTGTGACACACCAGCATTGAGGACTTCAGCAGAAGTGCGTTGAGAAAATCTACTGGGGCTCCTTCATACCTACAGCATTAGGCCTCTATACAGTAGTGCCTCACTGGGACTGTTCTCTTATCACGAGCCAAGTCCGTTTTCTTCTGTTTTGTAATTCTTTTATGTGTTTGAGGGGTGTTGTTGGTGTTTGTTATAATAAATACAGTACCCTCCATAAGGTTGTGGACAAAGTTTAAAATTTCAAATCAAACATTGTGATTAAAGTGCATTAAAGTGACTTTCATTTAAGGGGATTTGAGTGCATTTTGGTCACACAACACTTTTTCTACACAATCCCTCTATTTCAGGGCACCATAATGTTTGGGACACAGCAATGGCACATCTATTAAAGTCATCATATTTAGGACTTTGTCACATATCCATTGTATGCAATGACTGCTTGGAGTCTGTGATTCATAGACATCACCAGATGCTGAGGATCTTCTCTGGTTATGCTCTGCCAAACCTCTAATGCAGCCATCTTCAGCTCCTGTTTGTTTTGGGGACTTATCCCTTTTAAGTTTTCTCTTCAGCATATGGAAGGACTGCTCAATTGGATATCAATTGAGTGACTGGCTTGGCCACTGAAGAAGTTTTCATTTTTTAGCTTTGACAAACTCCTGTGTTGCCTCAGCAGTGTGTTTGGATCATCATCTTGTTGTAGGATGAAGAGCCGTCTACTGAGTTTGATGGCATTTACCGGAACTTGAACAGATCAGATGTTTCTGTACACCTCAGAATATATTGTGCCATCGCTGTCAGCAGTTCCATCATCAATGAAAAGAAGTGTGCCAGGATCTGTGGCAGCCATACATGCCCAAGCCATAATAACCCCAGCACCGCCATGTTTAACAGATGAGGTAGGATTTGTCATCTGGTTACGATCTCTTTCATGTGTTTGACTTTTGATTTCAGCTTGTCCCTTTGGTTTCTGGTTTCTCAGCTTCATTCGGCTGTCACTGTAGCATAAGGCTGCAGTATAACAAAGTGTGAAAAAAGCGAAAGGGTCTAAACACTTTCAGAAGGCACTTTAAAATGGAGCCTAAAAATATCTGTCCAATAATTAATTATAATTGAACTATGGCCGGTGGTGTAAAAGAAAAACTCAGTCAGCCACATCACTGGAGAAAGTGAAACCTCTGGGAGGTTTGTGGTCAGTTACAGAGCAAAAAAACGAAACACAAAGTCAGGCCAAGCATGTCAGAGACAGGTTGCTTGTAACTCCTGTAACTCCACACAGGGTTAACTCCTTGAGCCCCTTTTAGTCATCCTTGTTATTTTGATGTCCATCTCGGCTCACTTTCCTACACTGGTGCCTGACTGATTCCCTTTTGGAGGTACACTATACAGTCATGAAAAAGTTTAGGAACTCCTCTCAGCCTGCATAATAATTGACTCTCCTTTCAACACAAAAGATAACAGTGGTAGGTCTTTCATTTCCTAGGAACATCTGAGTACTGAGGTGTTTTCCGAACAAAGATTTTTAGTGATGCAGTATTTAGTTGTATGAAATGAAATCAAATGTGAAAGACTGGCTATGCACAAATGTGGGTCCCTTTGTCATTGTGCTGATTTGAATGCCTGTCACTGCTCAGTACTGATTACCTGCAACACCAAATTGGTTGGATGAGCTTGTTAAGCCTTGAACTTCACAGACAGGAGTGTCCAGTCATGAGTGGTAAAAGGTATTTAAGGTGGTCAATTACAAGTTGTGCTTCCTTCCCTTTGACTCTCCTCTGAAGAGTGACAGACAGCATGGGATCCTCAAAGCAACTCTCCAAAGATCTGAAAACAAAGATTGTTGAGTCTCCTGGTTTAGGGGAAGGCTACAAAAAGCCATCTCAGAGGTTTAAACTGTCAGTTTCAACTGGAAGGAATGGGATCAGGAGATGGAAGGCCACAGGCACAGTTGCTGTTAAACCAGCAGGTCTGGCAGGCCAAGAAAAATACAGGAGCGGCATATGACAGGATTGTGAGAATGGTTACAGACAACCCACAGATCACCTCCAAAGACCTGCAAGAACATCTCGCTGCAGATGGTGTATCTGTACATCGTTCTACAATTCAGCGCAATTTGCACAAAGAACATCTGTATGGCAGGGTGATGAGAAAGAAGCCCTTTCTGCACTCACGTTGCCACAAACAGAGTCCCTTTTTGTATCAAATGCTCATTTAGAGAAGCCAGATTCATCCTGGAACAAAGTGTTTGGACTGATGAGACATAAATGGAGTTATTTGGTCATCACAAAAAGCGCTTTGCATGGCGGAAGAAGAACACCACATTCCAAGAGAAACACCTGCTACCTACTGTCAAATTTGGTGGAGGTTCCATCATGCTGTGGGGCTGTGTGGCTAGTTCAGGACTAGGGCACTTGTTAAAGTCGAGGGTCGGATGAATTCAACCCAATATCAACAAATTCTTCCGGATAATGTTCAAGCATCAGTCACAAAGTTGAAATTATGCAGGGGTTGGATATTCCAACAAGACAATGACCCAAAACACAGTTCAATATCTACAAAGGGAGAAGTACAATGTTCTGGAATGGCCGTCACAGTCCCCTGACTTGAAGATCATTGAAAATCTATGGGATGATTTGAAGCAGGCTGTCCAGGCTCGGCAGCCATCAAATTGAACTGAACTGGAGAGATTTTGTATGAAGAATAGTCAGAAATACCTCCATCCAGAATCCAGACACTCGTCAGAGGCTACAGGAGGACAGCGTCTAGAGGCTCAAAGGAGCAAACGGAGGCTCAGCTAAGTATTGATGTCATATCTCTGTTGGGGAGCCCAAATTTATGCACCTGTCTAATTCTGTTATGATGCATATTACATATTTTGTGTTAATCCAATAAACTTAATGTCACTGCTGAAATCCTACTGTTTCCATAAAGCATGTCAGATATTAAAAGGAAGTTGCTACTTTGAAAGCTCAGCCAATGAAAAACAAAAATCCAAAGAATTAAGAGGGGTTCCCAAATATGACTGTATGGACAAAATTATTGGGACCCACCTCTTAATGATTGAATTCAGGTGTTTCAATGAGACCCACTGCCACAGGTGTACAAAATCAAGCACCCCGTCATGCAGTCTACATTTGCAAACATTTGTGAAACCAAATGGGTCGTTGTGAAGAGCTCAGCGACTTCAAGGGTGACACTGTGATGGGATGCCACCTTTGCAATAAGATGATTCATGAAATTTCATCCCTGCTGGATATTCCACAGTCAGCTGTAAGTGATCTTATTGGAAAGTGGAAGCGTTTAGGAAAACCAGCAACTCAGCCACGAAGTGGAAGACAACATAAAGTCACAGAGCGGGGTCAACGACTGCTAAGGTGCATGATGGGCAAAAGTCACCAATGCTCTGCTGATTCCATGGCTGAAGAGTTCCAAACTTCCACTGGCATTAATGTTAACTTCAGAAACTGTGCAGTGGGAGCTTCATAGAGTGGGTTTCCATGGCTGAGCAGCTGCATGCAAGCCTCACATCACCAAGTCCAATGTCATGCATCGGATGGTGTGACGATTGACACTTTTCTGTTTGGCAGTCAGATAGGTGAATCTGGGTTTGTCAGCGTGACCTGCCTGACTGCATTGTGCCAAGTGTGAAGTTTGGTAGAGGAGGAATAATGGTAGGGGGCTGTTTTTCAGGGTTTGTGCCAGGCCCCTTATTTCTAGAGAAGGGCAATCTTAATGCTTCAGTATACCAAGATATTTTGGACAATACTATGCTTCCAACTTCGTGGAAACAGTTTGGGGAAGGCCTTTTTCTATTCCCAGTGCCCAAAGAAAGCAAGGTCTATAAAGATATGTTGGGATGCATTTGGTGTGGAAGAATGTGACTGGCCTACACAGAGCCCTGACCTCATCCCCATCAAACACCTCTGGGATTAGATAGATAGATAGCTAGATACTTTATTAATCCCAATGGGAAATTCACATAATCCAGCAGCAGTATACTGATACAAAAGAAACAATATTAAATTAAATAGTAATAAAAATGAAAAAATGACTGGAATGGAGATTGTGAGCCAGGCCTTCGCGTCCAACATCAATGTTCTACAGAATGAAGGGGCACAAATTCCCACAGAAACACTCCAAAATCTTGTGGAAAGCCTTCCAAAAAGAATG
This sequence comes from Polypterus senegalus, assembly GCF_016835505.1. Classification (NCBI taxonomy): domain Eukaryota; kingdom Metazoa; phylum Chordata; class Cladistia; order Polypteriformes; family Polypteridae; genus Polypterus; species Polypterus senegalus. The sequence continues at coordinate 290,995,928 of NC_053156.1, forward strand.
GAAGCTGTTATAGCTGCAAAGGGAGGAGCAACACCATATCAAAGTCTAAGGATTGAATGCAATGTCATTAAAGTTCATGTTGGTGTAATGGTCAGGCATCCCAATACTTTTGGACATATAGGTGTATAAAGCAGGGCTTACTGACTGAATAAATGAAGTTGCCCTGTGCCATGCCGATTGACTGATCCTTACTGTTAAATGGCTAACACCCTGGCATTGGTTCCTTCAGATGAAAAAAGGTGCCCAAATGAACATTCATTTTAGGCTTGTAACCACAAACTGACCTCTGCCCTGGATGTGATGGACAACATAACACACTGGATCTGTAAGTGGGAGGAAGACCTTGATCCAATCTCCCATAGGTTTCTCCTTCCTTCCGAATAAGCTGCATTCATCTCTTGTGCCTCTTTGAAGAGCTAAAAATGACAATACACACTCCTTGGAGTGCAAAGCTACTCAATTTACAGAGTAAAAACTTTCTTTGGCCTGGAAACTTCTCTCCATAGAGCCTTGGAGCTGGGTGTCCTGAACCAGCACTAAGACCCACTCTGTCAAGCTAAACTCTGTTCCAGTGACTAAGCCTAGTCCAAGAATACTGGGATTAAATTTGACATCTTTATTGTCACATACACTGCGAGACCACAGTGAAATTCTGCGTATGCCAGGGTTGGAGCTACCATGAAAAAATGCGTGGCATTACACCAAGTTTAGGTTTTATACATCACGGTTTGAACGTGGAAATGTTCGTACGCAACATTTTTGTGCGTATGCACCGTTTATACATGAGGACCCTGGTCTGGTGAGACAAAAAATGTAACTATTTGGGCAGAACCCCTAGCACTATTTCTGGTGAAGACTAGGCACTGCTCATCAACAACCTTATACCATTCCTACAGTGAAGCATGTTGGCAGAATCATCATGCTATGGAGTGCTTTTCAGTGGCAGATACAGGGAGATTGGACAGAAGTGAGGGAAGGATGAAGCCTAATATAGAAAGGTCTTTGAAAAAAATAAAACTGACTGGCATCTTAGAGGAGTAGTAGAAAGAAAGAAAGAAAGAAAGAAAGAAAGAAAGAAATAAAGAAAGAAAGAAAAGTGGACAAAAGCAATGTATAGTATAATTCCACATAAACCAGCAGGAGGGTACAGCACACAGGACAAGGTAGTCTGAATCAGGTTACTAGGAGTTCAGCAGCATTATGGCCTGATGGATGTAGATGCCCCTGAAGCAGGTGGACTGAAAGGAAAGGCTCGGGTAGCAGAAGGCAGAAGTGAAAACAGGAGATTAGCTAGTCCTTGAGAAAAACCTCTTCAGGAGTTCACACCACTTTTGACTGGGTTGATGACCCAAAGCATACATCTAATGCAATGCTGGAGTGGCTCCAGATCAGCTCTCGGTGTGTCCTTCAGTAAAAGGCATATGACAGATTGAAGAAAGCAAAGATCATCTGGTCTGATGAGACAACAAAGTGAACTCTTTGGGCAGAAGTCCAAGCACAATTTCTGGTGAAGACCAGACACTGCTCATCAGCAACCTTATACCATCCCTACGGTGAAGCATGGTGGCAGAATCATCATGCTATGGAGTGCTTTTCAGTGGCAGATACAGGGAGACTGGTCAGAAGTGAGGGAAGGATGAAGCTTAATATAAAGAGGTTTTTCAGAAAAAAAAAACCTTCTGGTACCTTAGAGTAGCAAAAAGAAAGAAAAGAAAAGGAAAGAAAGAAAGAAACAAACAAACAAACAGTACAATTCCACATAAACCAGCAGAATGGCACAGCACACAAGACAAAGTAGTCTGAATCAGGTTACTAGAAGTTTGGCAGTGTTATGGTCTGACGGATGTTGATGTCACTGAAGCACGTGGACTGAAAAGAAAGGCCCTGGAAGTACTTCTCAGAAGGCAGAAGTGAAAACAGGAGATTAGCTGGTCCAAAACTAAAGATGGCCATCTCAAGCCTTACATGTGCTCATAGGTTTTCTCTGCTTCACTGCACAGTCTATCCAAACCTGGCACCCCTCTCCCATTGCCTTGTCCTCACAGTCACCAGCTCTGTGGCGCTGATCGTGTTGCCACTCTGACAGGCAGAGTAAATACTGCTGCTTTCTAGAGCGTGCAACCAGCAGAGCAGAGGCGTAATTACACTGCATCAGTGGACGGGCCGAAAATCTTATTGTCAATCAGTCCATTTGATCTTCCCCGAGCGGGCCGACATCCTCCCTGTAGCATGCTGGGGTCTAGTTGCTTATTCAGGCTGATCTGTAGGAATCCCAAAGGGGAAGGTTTGAGCTGCAAGCGACACCCTGCCTGCCATTTGTCTGAGAGCTCTCTGCCCAAGTCAGTGTGTCAGTTGGCCCAGTCAGGGACCTCAGAGGTGACCCTGCGTGAGGCTGGAGGCACCAATTTGGAGTGCACTGCCCCACTGAGAGAAGCAGCAGTAATGAGCAGGATGAGTGGCGGCGCAGGTGCCATGGTGCAGCTTGAGGAGCAAACAGATGAAGTACTAAATCATTAATAGAGTGTCTTTATATCGCCTTTAATACTAACTAGTCTTATTAATAAGTGACCGCTTTCAAAGTGAAAGAATTTAATATCAACGTTTTGCCATTTGCACGTTCATAATAAAAAAAACAGAAATGTAATGCACAGGTCTGTCTTATTATTATTATTACTACATTTTTTATACTAGATTGAGAAAGTATCCAGATTCCTTCATGTTCTGCACACTTTACTGTGTTGTTGAATTCATTTCAGATGGATACATTGCCCATTTTTTGCTCCATCAATTTATACTCAATAACCCATAATGACAAAGTGATGTGTCTTCAGAAAGGCTTTTATTGAAAATCAAAAGCTGAAATCTCTCATTCCTAGAAATATTGAGACCCTTTGCTGTGGCACTCCAGATTGTGCTCAAGTCCATTCTGTTGGCAGGGCTGGATTAACCAAAATAAGCAAAATAAGTACATGCTTAGGGCATCAAGGGAAGGGGGGCACCACAGAAATTTTCCATTGCTGGGTTTACCATGGATCTGAACCAGGTTCCACAAACAGGGGCTCCCACATTAAATGAAAAAAATATATGCAATAATAAAAATAATAATAATAAAATAGTAATAATAGAGGTTAATGATATACAATACATTAATCTTGCGAATACAACAAAATTTGAATCTGGTAACTGCCACACAGTCCACCGAGGCTTGTCTTGGTCATGTCGGCTATCCTGTTCAGTTGTCCAGCTCATATATATAGGGGGAACCAAAATCAAAGTGCTTGGGGCTTCTAAAGGTCTTAAATCTGGCCCTGACTGTTTGCTTCAATTCTTCTTAAGATGTTTCAAGAACCTGATTGTATTCCACCAGTGGAAAACTGAATTGTCTGGACATCAATTAGAAAGACAAACATGTACCTGTGTATGGAAGGTCCCACAATTCCCTCTGCATGTCAAAACAAAAACCAAGCCATGAAGTCCAAGAAACTCACTATAGACTTCCGTGATCAGATTATGGTGGTGCAGAAATCGGGGCAAAGGTTTAAATCTATGTCTAAAGCTTTGTGTGTTTCAATGAGCAAAATGGCCTCAATAATTGTGAAATGGAAGAAGTTTGGAACCCCCAAACCTGAGAGTTGGCCATTCAGCTAAACTGTGTAACCTGATGTCATGCATGAGCGCATAGGGAGTAGCTTAAAGACCCGACGAGCAGCGCAAAATCTCATGTCAGGGGACAACGGCAGTGTACTAACCTTTTTCTCTTTGTTCCTTCAGATAAGACGAAAACACAACGCCGTGAGTTCATTCGAACATGGTAAACAACAATGCAAGCCACTTCCGGGTTCCTTCCTTCCTTCTGGTCCCCATCTGATGACATCACCACTACCCATCTACCACAGTGGCTCCTTCCAGCATTTTGTATCAACTTTCGTTTCCACCCCATAAATTGTCTGCCTGTCATTCTTTCGGTTGTCTGTGTTATATGTACAAACCTGACCGCATTTGCAGAGAGAGAGAACTTCACAGTACAAGGGGACAGATTCCCCAAACCTTTGTAATCTCTTTTGTCTCTTCTATTTACACTGACAAGAAGGGTTTTGGTTAGCAAGGTGACCAAAACTCTAATGGTCACTCTAAAAGAGTTTCAGTGGTCCTCTGCTGAGATAGGAGAACCTGCCAGAAGGACAACCGTCTTAATCAATCCAACGTTTAGGGTAGAGCGGCTGGACAGAAGTCACTCTTGAATAAAAGGCATATGACAGATCAAAGAGAGCAAGAAGACAAAGATCATCTGGGGCCTCATGCATAATGCCGTGAGAAGAATTCACACTATAACATGGCGTGCGGACAAAAGCGGAAATGTGTGTACGCACAAAAAAATCCAGAAGCATAAATCTGTGCGAACGCCAACTTCTACTTAATTCCGTTACATAAATCCCAGTCAGCGTGAAAAGTAACGCACGTGCACGCGCCTGCTGTCCCGCCCCATCTCCTCCCAGAATTATGCCTCTTTGAATACGCAAATCAATATAAATAGCCCTTAAAGCTCAGCATTCTGTGAAAAGACAACGGCAAAAGCACTGGTGGAAATAAAAGAACTTCAGCGAATACCAAGTGGAGGCAAGGAAAAACATACTATCTGTTGGTTTAAACAGTGGTATAAACAACAAAAGGAAGTTGATCGAGTGACATAGCATGTCGGAGAAACTCGAAAGCTCAAATTCACAAAGTCGCACAGTGCCCGAAATAAAAAAGAAGTTGTCAGATATCAAAGTCGCCATGAAAAGGTGAGTCGTAGCACACTGTCTGAATGTCATATGAAAGCTTATTAGGGTACAGAGATAAAAAAAAAAATAGACACACAGTGGGAAAAAAAGCATGAAATGTCAACTTTAACTCTTTGAGGGCTGAATATTTTTCCAAAAAACATTGTTTCTGAAAAGCAATGGTTTCACACAGAAATCAACATTAAACATCTGTTGCTGCATGTAGCGGCTGCCATTTTGCCAAGAATGGGCGGCAGGCTTGCTGCCAGGCTGTCTTCGCGTGGCTGGGGCAGCAGTAGCAGTGGTCACAGTCACAGTGCATTGCAATCTGGTTTCTATGTCTCATCATTGTTAAGTGGCAGTCCTCCTGGTGAACATTGCTGTAGGGTTGTCAGCACCACAATTAGCTGGGGACCAGTCAGCTGAAGCTGGAACGTCACATTCATTTTCGATTGCTTGTATCAAAATTGGAGTCCGGCAAGTCATAGTCCACAGAGATAATAGGCAAAACTTCATCCACGGAGTATTTTGCTTTACGCATTCATTTTGATCTCTCGCCATTATGTCAGCACCATTTTTGCTCTTGTTTTGTGCCTTACTACTCACACGTGCGCAGGAAATCTCAGTCAAACCAATGAAGCCAACTATCCTTCTACCAACGAGAGTCCAACTAAAACATAACGGTTGGTTTTGTCACACTTTACAGTTGATTACCATCATCAACTCCTCCTTTTGACAAAAGTCGACATCAGCCCTGAAAGAGTTAATCTCTAAATTTCCACTTTAATCACATAGTTTATTTTGTCATTAAAGCAGAACATCATAAACTTCATCTTAAAATCATTTAATTTACTAGTTTCTCAAATCACATCGTAATTAAAGTAGCACGTTAAATGTTTTGTTTTGTATGTGATCTTCTATGTGCTCTATGTGTGTGAATCACTATGTGCTTCTTAAACCAGCTTTCTCTTCCTCCAACAGGATACAGAATCCATTACATTCGTGATATTACAGATCTCTGAATAATTAAAATACTGAGATGTATTTGTGATATAATTTTCATGATGATAGGAGTTAAAGCATGTTATTAAACATGGGAACACAGTGGCGCAGTGATTGCTCATGTCTAAGATGCTTGCTGCGCCGTGCGCGACCTTCGATGAAATAATTTATTGCAGCAGTACTGTCTCTTTCAAACGTACTAACCTCCAATTCCTGTCCTTCCTTTTCTTTCTCCAACTAACCAATCGCCACACAATCAGCTCTGTAATAGACGTTAAGCCAGCTTAGAAAGGCAATTCTTCAAAATGTTTAAGGAACATTGAAATATCTTCGTAGTACGTGTTTAATTATTCTATCCATCTATCCTTCCCTAGCCGTGCCAGCACCAGCAAGAATACAGCTCAAGGCAAGAACAATCCCTGAACTTGCTAGCACTGCGGGACTGTGTCTTCACATGTTTAATCATTAACAATATAGCTAATTTAAATGAAGTTAAAGTTTTATCTGTATAATATAATAAACATATTTTGCTGCATTTCATCTTAAAAATGATAACGTCATCATATGTAAATATGTGCTTTATAAAGCGGCTCAGGTTGTGCAATATTGTAACTGTAGTGCAAGTTTACAGTGAGGTAATTGTACTTATAAGTACAAACAGCTCTTCAAGGAGCACTTGATCGACTGATTGAGTGCGTTTAGAGTTCTTGGGATGAAACTGTTTCTGAACCACGAGGTCCGTACAGGAAAGGCTCTGAAGCGTTTGCCATATAAAAGGAGTTCAATAGACAACATGGCTGAGGCAGTGTGTGCTTGATGCTGTATACCGATAATTCTGTTTCTGATCAGCTGCTGTAGAGCTGTGATTCACACTCAAATACAGTGATATAAATACTCTGAGTGGTACAGTGAGAGTAATATGGAAAAAGATGATCCGCTGTGGCAACTCCTAATGGGAGCAGCTGAAAGAAGGAAAGGAAGGTGCAGTGAGAGTAACAACGCTAAAGCAGCTATGGTATTTAGAACAGTTTGGCCATTCTGTGGACCATTATATTGTTACTGGTTAATTACAATCAGATGCATTAAACTAATACACAGTATGCGGTTAATTTCAGTGCATTTATAAAGCCGTGTCAGGGATGTGGATCTGAAAAAGAAAGGGAAACCACACTGGAATAATAGAACTGCTTTGACGCTGGGTGCCGCCAGTTTGCAAAACCGAGTGGAGAACTTGCGTATGTCAGGGTTGGAGCTACCATGAAAAAATGCGTGGCTTTACGGCAAGTTTAGGTTTTATACATCACGATTTGAACGTGGAAATGTTCGTACGCAACGTTTTTGTGCGTATGCACCGTTTATACATGAGGCCCCTGGTCTGGTGAGACAAAAAAATGTAACTATTTGGGCAGAACCCCTAGCACTATTTCTGGTGAAGACTAGGCACTACTCATTAACAACCTTATACCATTCCTACAGTGAAGCATGTTGGCAGAATCATCATGCTATGGAGTGCTTTTCAGTGGCAGATACAGGGAGATTGGACAGAAGTGAGGGAAGGATGAAGCCTAATATAGAAAGGTCTTTGAAAAAAATAAAACTGACTGGCATCTTAGAGTAGTAGAAAGAAAGAAAGAAAGAAAGAAAGAAAGAAAGAAAGAAAGAAAGAAAGAAAGAAAGAAAGAAAGAAATAGTACAATTCCACATAAACCAGCAGGTGTGTACAGCACGCAGTACAAGGCAAGTAGAATCAGGTCACTGGGGGTTCAGTATGTTTATGGCCTGGGGGATGAAGCTGTCCCTGAAAAAGGTGGACCAAAAGAAAAGGCTCTCATAACACTCCCTAGAAATCAGAAATGAAAACAGGAGATTAGCTGGTCCTTGAGAAAAACCTGTTCAAGAGTACACACCACTTTAGACTGGGGTGATGTTTCACCTTTCAGCACAGCCAAAGCATACATCTAATACAATGTTGGAGTGGCTCCAGATCAACTCTCTTTGTGGAGACTTAAACCACAGACCACGTCTGGAGAGATATGAGGGGGTCTGCATACTTTGTGAACCCAATGTATAATACTGTGACAATATAACAGTCACCCAGATAAGACTCTTTTTAAAAAGAACAATAATACAACGGGCATGTGTCTTGTGCTGGGCTGTTAATTAGTAAGAAAAGCTTATCTTGGATTCTTAACTTCTCCTTCTTGTTATTTTTATCCCACTAATTATATTAAGAAGCCACTCTTCTATTTCATACTTTGGAGCCAAAGCCTTTCAGGATTTGGATGCAAGACAAAATGGGGCCTTATTATTATTATTATTATTATTATTATTATTATTATTATTATTATTATTATTATTATTTGTCCATTATTCGTTTGCAAAGTTCAAGCACTGTGTCTGTGATATACATGTGAGTAACACTGGCATACCACGAGGAACAGTCCTGTCACCTTTATTTCTAGCTATTAATATAACAGCAGGTCACATCACTTACAGAAGTTCTTAGATGATTCTTCACTAATGGGGTGTATTGACAAGGGGGATGAGGCAAAGGAAAAGAGCCAGGTGAAGAACTTTGAGAATTGTGTACAACCCAATATGAGCATAACCCAAAGAACTGGTTATTGACTTTCATTTCACTACAGAGCCTCAACATCGATATTAGTGTTTAGAGTGAGGATAGGGAGGTTGTGCACCACTACAAGTATTTGGGACAGACATGCCAAAATATAGGAAGGGGCAAGATTACTTAAGGCTTTGTAAACCATTAGCAGTATTTTAAAGTCAATTAACATTAACATGGTTGAGATGTGCTCAGATTTTCTTATTTTAGTTAAGATTCTTGTTGCTGCATTCTGCACCGAGTATGTCTTTCTTAGGTAGGTAATCCTGTAAGGACTGCATTACAGTCGACTGAAAGCAAAAGTGTTAACTAATTTTTCAGCATCTTGTAATGCTATAAGAGGTCTAACTTTAGCTATACTCCTTAATTGAAAAAATGTTGTGCTAGTAATCTGATTAATATGTGATTAGTTTTTTTTAAAAAACAATGATTCAGCTTGGGAAAAATAAATAAAAGGTCTATCTATCTATCTATCTATCTATCTATCTATCTATCTATCTATCTATCTATCTATCTATCTATCTATCTATCCATCCTTGCCCAGTGGGATCCTAAATTGTCCTTAGTGTGTGGGTGTGTGTGTCCTGCAGCGAGCTGGCACCCTGGCCGGGATTTGTTCCTGCCTTGTGCCCTGTGCTGGCTGGGATTGGCTCCAGCAGACTCCTGTGACCTTGTGTTAGGATATAGGGGGTTGGAAGATGATCGACTGACTTTGAATTACATTTCAGTAAATCTATCTATCTATCTATCTATCTATCTATCTATCTATCTATCTATCTATCTATCTATCTATCTATCTATCTATCTATCTATCTGTCTGTCTGTCTGTCTGTCTGTCTGTCTGCCTGCCTGTCTGCCTGCCTGCCTGCCTGCCCACTTCCTCAAGTTTAGGCTCCTGTCAGCCTCCTAGTGACCTGGAATTTGATTAAATAGGTTTGGGACTAAACACATGTAAATTTATGGGCTCTTAAAAAGAACAGTCAGGCACTGTATGAGAGAAAGTCCAGGGTTTGCTTATATCTTGCTCTTACTTCTGCCAGGATGACCTCTAGGTCACACAACCATGAGGTGGATTTACAGGTATAATAATCTCAGCCTCGTCCAATGTTGGTGCCTTTCTTGCACCCCTCACTCTTTGACTCTAAACAAGACAGACAGACAGACAGACAGACAGACAGACAGACAGACAGACAGATAGATAGATAGATAGATAGATAGATAGATAGATAGATAGATAGATAGATAGATAGATAGATAGATAGATAGATAGATAGATAGCACTTTATCTCTTTAGTAAGAGATAATCTCTGGTTGCTGTCCAGTTGAAGTCTGTACCTTCAGTATGTGTCTTCATGAAGTTAACTCCAGCTTTTTTTTCATTGCCTAAAGATGTGCCAGTGCTGGCAAATGCTGACTCTAAACTGATGATGTGAGATTCACAGTTTCCACTTATTTTACTCAGTTTATTGTATCCACCTTAAATAAAGGACAATTGTGTATCTATGTGTCTATTCAGTTGCTATGTGTCTGTTAAATAGTTCTTTAGTATGGGATTCGTGAAAGTAGTGCTAATGTTTTGGGGTCTGTCAAACAACAGGGCCTGTTCAAGCCCATTGAGGAATTCCTTTTATAATTTTTGGCTTTACAAGAAATACACTGTTGCTATTTGTGATGTACCATCTGTTGGAATAAAAAATGTAATGCATTTTTACTACATACATTGCAAAATAAATTCCAGAAGATGGTACACTACAAACATTCATGCTGAAAAATCTGAGGTTTACATTGTGGAATTCTTTTTATGGTTTTGGGCTATACAAGAAATAAATTGTTGCTATTTGTGATGCACCATCTGTTGGAATGAAAAATGCAATGCATTAATTTTTTTACTACATACATTACAAACTGCATTCCAGTAGATTGTCCACTGCAAAGATTAATGCTGAATAAGCTGATTTTGACATCGTTTATGTAGATTTCAGCACATCTTAGACTGTAGAAAGTGAAGGGGTTATTATGACACTTTAGTTTCAGAAACTTTGTCATAGACAAGTAGCACAGTTTGTTCTTATTAAGCACAATTTCACACTTTTGAATGGCCGAGGATACACTGTCTACCACTGCCTTTCACACCTGATTGAATTTCCAGTGATCATGACCTTCTCCTAAGACCTGGGAAGCTGTTCTGGATGCGTTGTAGTGTCCCACTTCCCATGCAGAAGGGGCAAGATGGTGTCTTGCTCTTGACCCAGATGTAGAGATTACCGGGCTAGGTAAGACATCAAAGATGCCTTGAATCAGGAATTTTGTGTATTAGAACTCTACCTGACAGATTTCAGAACAGGCAACCTTCAGCTCCAGTGCACTCTCCCACCTAATCCAGGCACTCTGCTGCATCATTCCTACCATCCTGCTCATGCATGCCTCCTCTATGCCTGCTCATACTTCCTTTTGTATGAATTGACGTGTTTCTTTACTCTGGATCTTGTTATACCAGGGGTATAAGGAAGCTGCCGAGCCCTACTCGCCCAGTTGGCCGTGTTCTCAGGTCTTGAGTGAGACTCTGCTAACTCCACCTCATTTAACGCCTTCTACCTCCTGCTGGTCTAAAACTCTATGCCTACCTTTAAAACCTTAGAGTCTCTGGAGTCCCAGTACTGAAGTATTTCCCTTGTGCATGAAGCCTTAAACTCCTCAGAGATGCTACTGACTGGGATCTGAAGCATGGTATTCTTCCTGTACAAGGATGCATCCCTCAGGCTCCGTGATGCTAAGATGCTAATCTCCCTTTCCAAAATTTGGTGATTGTTGTTGGCACTTTGTACACCAAAAGAGGCTAGAGAATCTGGGGCAGGATGCCATGCTGATCATCCTGGATTTAAATCTGCCAAGTAGACTGGAGATGTCCATCTTTGTCAGCCAAGCCTTGAGCTCCCTGAGAGTTGTTCAGATGGCAGATGTATCTTGGAGATTGCAGTTGACCTTTCCTAGGCTTTAGACTTCAGAGTCTTCTTTCTCTTCATCTTTTCCCACTTCTCTGTGGGATCAATGTGGTTTATCAACCTTCTCCAAACAGCTTTGTCCTGCTCCTCCTCCCCAGTCAGACCCCTTTCCTTCAGATCTTCTTTGACTTTTTACATCCATTTTGGCCTCCCTCATTTTCTCTTCCCCTGTACTTCCATTCTCATCACTCTTTTGCCCACATATTCATTGCCTCTCCTAATCACATGTCCATACCACTTCAATCTACTTTCCTGAACTTTCTGAGATATCTCTCCCATTTTTGTTGTATGTCTCATTACTCAACACATCCATACCAAGATCAAAGAGGTAAGGACTTCAAGAAGATCCCTTGTGAAGACCTACTTGAATTCGGATCTTGTCTGTTACCCCAAAGCACTGCTTTTAACCCGAGTCCTCACTCCCTCATACATATCCTGGACAATCCTCACCTACTTCTCTGGTCCTCCTTTCTGTCTCATGCATCCCTAGACCTCTTGATGTTCCATCTTCTCCAGATTAATACACACCACATGCACACCTTACAGTTTTTTTCAGTGTTTTCCTATGAGATGTCTCAATAAAAAAATACTGTGTCAGTTGTTCCTCCTCCCCTGTGGTGGTCTCTTCCATAAGCCTTCTCTCTTTAATCCTTTCCCAAATTTTCATTGTGTGTGACATCAGCTTTACCCCTCGAAAGTTTCCACTATATTGAATATCACCCTTCTCCTTATAAATAAGTAGAATCATATTGTTCCTCCGCTCCTCTGGTATTCTCTCTTGTTCATAGATCTTCTGCATTTGATCCCATAACACCTCTACTCCTCTTTTTCTTGAACACTTCCACACCTCCGCTGTTATTTCATCTTGACAGACTTCTAAGTGATTGATAGAATTGCAGCGCTATCTAATTTAAAGTGGAACTTGTCCATGACCCTGCCCTGCTTCAGAACAAGGGACCAGTCAATGGCTGAATTATACAATAGTTTATCTTTGCCCTGTAGACAAGTTCTCAAGTTCCTTAAGGATTCATCTGCTGTCTCACAATGAAGTGGTGGTCACAGTAAAGTGGTCCATAAAGTTTCTGATAGGAGGCTGCCACTCGCCAGAATTGGTTGGGGAGGCCTCTGTACAGTATTCTACATGGGCTGCTTTCCCTATCATGCTCATGGCAAAGGTGAAAAGGCTGACTGAGATTGTGCAACAAGTTATGATGCCCTCCTCCAGCCATAATACGCATTTCTAGTCATCTTCCATTCAATGTCTACATTCTTTAGCTCATTTATTTTTCTTTTAATTTGCCAGTATTTTTTAACTGTTTCTCAAAGGTTAGCATCCCGGAGTCATCTTTTCACCTAATAAGACACTTTGATGTGTTTTTTTTTTGTTTGTTTTATGTCAGTACCCAGGAAATGTGAACTCCCATCTTAGGACAGAATCACATCTGCTGAGTCGTCTGAGATTGTTCTCCGTCCTCAAAATGCCATGACGCCCATCCTGACCGCAACCTGTTAGTTTTTCTTTTAACACAATGGCCTTTTATTAATTCAAAGGATTTACTGAGCCGTCTCCCGAGCAGTCTTTCTGTTTCTCCTATACACCGGCGTTTTTAGACTGTACACCTTTTGAAAAGTAGGCGGCTTTGAAAACAGTTCACCAAGGAAATGGGGTGTGTCATCGTTATGCAAATGAATTAATTTTGCATAAGACGAGGAGGGATATATGCAAATATATCTTGAGTAGCGATGATTTCCTTGTTTGTGGTTGGCGATGCCTTAAATAATGTTATAACATTGACAAAGCATCCCATAATAAAATATCACACTCAAAGCATCATTTTTTCCCGTGGCAAAGTGTTCAAAAACAGTGCAACTGGGCGCGAAACTGTACAGCCTGGCAACTTAGTTGCCTTTCCCGGCGTTACAACGTGCACGGTTCCTTTAAGAGCGTCGAGAGTGAGGCTGTGATGACGTCGTCAGCGTAGAGCCCGGAGTGGATCCGGAGGCAGTGGCGGAGAGGCGGCGGCGGTGGCGGAGGTGGTGGCGAGAGAGCGCGACAGACGGTGAGTACCATCGAATTGGATCGCTATACTTCGCCTTGGGACTATAGTAGACGCGACTCGGGGAGTCACTGGGGGAACTTCCCGGCTTGACCCCCCGACCATCTAGGCCTCTGCGAAGCCGGGCGGAAGGGAGGTGCAGCGGAACATGGCGGAGAGAGGACTGTGAGAGGCGCTCCTCTGGCCGCCCTGTCCTGCCGTACATCATCACGTCTACGGTCTCTCTAAGTTTCTCTGCCGAACCTGACGGCACTGGAGCTGCGAGACGCGGAAGGAAGCGCGAGGCCCAGTTCATTAGTGGTGTGCCAGGGATTACCGACCTCCTGTGATCTGTCAGACAGCTGGGGACGGGCCTGGAGAGTGAGTGATACGGGGAGTGCCGCTCCGCTTCGGACTGACATATTGGCGGCTTTGCTGCTTTTAAAGGGTCCTGTAATCTGACTGGAGCCGTTGACTGGTCCTCCTAGAGCCTTGTTGTAGTTTTAATCTGTCTGGACTGTCAGAAGGTTGTCTTTAAGACTACGCGAGGAGTCCAAACTTACTCTGGACTGTCGATGTTCTGGGGCAATTAAAGTGTTCACCTTTAACATATTATTAAGACTTGTTGACTGGGACTTAGGATGTAGCTATTGAGTAAACTACCCTTATGCTGGATCTGCCTTTCGGCTATTGCCAAGTTTTCATTATCATGACGTGCCCTGGCACCTTTACTATCCCTGGGAGTGACTACTTGTTTGACTGGAGACTTTCTTTTCATCAGATCTCAGATAATGTGGTCCAGTGTTTGACAGGTTATTTCAGAGGGTGTCTATCTTGTCCGTAGTATTTAATTTGGTATTTTTATTCATTATGATGTTATTGAGACAGTTAGTTTGAAATGTCTGAATTAGCTTCTATATAAAGAGGAAGTGCATTTAGGGCAGAAGCCAGGAAGCACTTCTTCTCACAAAGAGTTATGGGAATCTGGAACAAACTATTGAGACATGGGACAGCTTAGCCTTTGTGCAAACAGGCTTGATGGAGTGAATAATCTCCTTTTATTTGTTATGCCACGTATCCTTGAGTGACACTTAAATTTCAGATGTCAAGCTTTGTGCCATTGTAATGTCACTGGAACTGACCAGTAACAGTGATTAGGCCTACCATTACAAATGTCTCTGGGTTTTGTAGCCATTCAGTGTAACCAAGACTGTCTCTTCCTCTTTCTCAGAAGTGGCATCTTCTTAGTTGTTTGCCTTGGGCAGTCTTTGATACTGTCAGCTTAGCCTGAACTGACAACACCAGAAGTGTGTGATATTCTGATCTGTAGGTGTCAAAAACCCTGAATTGTAAAGCCAAGGAGGGGTGAGTCCAAATTTACGTGTAGGCTGTCTATCTACCCAGAGTTATGTTGAAGTGTTATTGAAAGTTTTTGAAATGTATGTATCTTTGATCACTGGTTGTGCTAGATAACTGAGACCTGCTGCACATGACCGTTGGACTATCCTTAAGAATGCTGCCCTCCCTTAATTTTTTTATACTTCAAGGTGTTATTGTCACCTAGCTTCGGTCAGGTCATGCTTTGTCACATATTACTTAGACAACGTTGAACTTATTAGATTTGTGGGTATGTTCACCTGTGTTGAAATTTGTAAACTGTTTGTCCAGCAACTTTACAGTGTCACATTTTTGACATTTTGTCTTGTACCCTTTCAGGTGCTCTGGTCCCCCCCACAGTTCAAAGACATAACCATTTAGGAGAGCTAGCATTGCTAAATTGGCCCCCAGTCAGTGATACTGTCAAGACCAGAAACTCCATATATTCTGGCCATTGGCGATCAAAAATCATGAATTTTAATGCAAAGGGTTAAGAGGTTTTCTGGAAGTTCAAATTTTACATGTGGGTATAAAGACCTTTTGATGTGTTTTAAGAAGTTGTGACTGTTTTTCTAACCAATGCACTTTTGTCCACTGGGAATGTAGAGTTATGCTGGGGTAACCGAGACCTGCGTTCCTTGAGTGCCTTCAAGTGCTGTCCTCCCCCATAGTTTGTCTTTTAAGATGTTACTGTCACCCAGTTCAGGTCACAAAGGCCATATTACTCTGAACCTCTGGGGTTAGTGACTTTTTAGGGTGTCTGGTTAAGCCAGTTTGGAAAATGGATGGGGAGTCACAAAGACTTTGTAGCAAGTCATCTTTCAGGCACGAAAAACGCATGCCATTTAGGGTGTTGCTGAGAGTGATGCTCTTATTTTAAGACTTTGGAGTTTATGTTCTGCAGCCCAAAGGCTAGGGTGTCGCCTAATTGTTCAATTGGTATAAAGTGTCAAGATCAAGTGTAGTTTGGCCTCTTGGCTGTTAGTGCAGTGGTTTAGCGTAACGTTTTGGACTGGAGTTTTTACAATCTGGTGCATATGGAAATTTCTTGGGGCTTGCAGTCCATTTGTGTTTTGTTATAAATTGTAATTTTTCTTATTTATATTATTGCTGGATTTGGGATTATTGCTTAGGAGAAACCATTTAGATGCAGGTCTAGACTTTGAGACTCCAGTGACCATTGGTGTTACCAAGTCAGTCTATCTAGTTTGCACTAACAGGACCAGGTACAGTGGCCTTCAAAATGTAACCATTCATCAGTCTTAAACTATCAGGTCATTAAGTATGTGGGTATGGCACTCTGCTCTGGACTTTCAAGACCCGAGGTTTGTTGTGTTTTTTTTTTTTTTATTAAAATGTCATCTTATTTTACTAGATTGTCAATTGCTATGTTAACTAGCATTCAAGGTATCACTGAAACTGCTGTAGTGCAAAGAGGTCCAAGTCAAGACCAATGGAAGATCTGAACTTCCTGGCTTCTTTTTCCTTCGTGGTTTCATTTTAAGCAGCCATGTGGGTTTTGCTGGTAAAACTATTGTCATATGCTGACATATGAGTTTTTTTTTAGATACTTTTGAGTTTCCATTTTTCTTGAACATATGAAGATCTGGAAAGTCCCTTTTCCTTTCTGTTTCAGGTTTAAAAGACATCTAAGACCTCTACATGGTGGCCTTTTGTTACGTTATTTTTCTTGTGGCCACATATCACCAGGTTAATAAATCTTTTCCATGTAATTGTAACTTTAAGGCCCCACAAGGAAACAGCAGTTCACCTCTGTGGAATTCTGTCCCCGATACATTTGGACAGTTGTCGTGGCTGTGTTCCTTAGAACTTCTTCCCTTATTCTTATTTATAGGAAAGTTGATGACACCAGTAGTAATCTCTTACTTGTCCCTTCCGTCTTATAGCCTCTTCTCTTACGATGTCCACACACAGTCGGTTCCATTAACATTCTTCACATTTGAGACTCCTTACAGCTCCTTGGCATATCATGACACAACAGAGATGATTCCGCATATGTTCTGAGTGGCAGTTTCTGTATTATGGCCACACCGTTTGGAGGGAGACTTCCTATGGTTTTGATGTTTGTGGTTTTACCCTGCTGCTGATTATTTTACTGCTTGTTTTTTTTAAAATAGAATCCTATTTTTGAATTGTATGTGGGTTGCATGACATTTTTAAAGACAAAGTTACATAACCTCAGCCCAGACCTCTTTTTTTGTTGATTATTTGTCTCAATGCAGATTTTCTTTGTCTTCCACTAAACTTGTTGTGTGTGTGTAGTGACATTCATTTGAACAAATTGGTTTCTCGCTGCTGCCTCACAATTCCGGTATCTGTGTGGAGTTTCTATGTTCTTTAATGTCTTTGTGGGATTTTGACGCATGTATTAGGTTAATTGGAAATTCTGAACTGGCCCCTTGTGAGTGTCGACACGTATGTGTCAGTGGGCTGTGTGATGATTGGCGCCAACCCATGAGTGGTTACTGTGTTTAATTTGAAACTGCCCAGATAGGTTTATGAATGTTATAGCATTTTAAACATTATTTTGCTGTACAATGTGTGTGTGTGTGTGAGAGAGATAGATGTGTCCTCATTCTCTGAATATTTTAATCCTGTTTATTCTGTAAAGCTTCATTGTGACTCATGAAGAGCACTTTATAAAAGAAAGGTTGCTTAATTGTTCATCTTTGCAACAAAAATACACTTCTTTGTTTGTGTCAAAGGGATGTAGAGAGAACACAAGCTTGAGGCGTTAGAGCTTTTTTCTTATTTTGGATACCACGTTCATATTGACCACCAGACTGTGCTTTAAAATAGTCAATGAAACCTGACATAACTTTTCAGTATTGTTTTATAATTAACAGGCTGATGGCCTTTATCCATTAGATCGATAGATAGATAGATACTTTATTAATCCCAAGGGGAAATTCACATAATCCAGCAACAGTATGAAAAAAAATTTAAATATACAGCAGAACCAAATTTTCTCTCTTTTGTTGCATTGATTACAGCTTAGAAGCCTGAGCTCAGTTTCTGTTCTGTTTCACTGTCTGTATGGAGCCATATATTATTTTGTGGTTAATTGATGATGATGATAATTTTAGCATTTTTCTTCCATGTCAGTGGAATTTTTGGTGGTGACGTCAAACATTTTTCTATCAAGTTAAGATTCTCATACTATAATGTTGAAAACATTGAGAAAAGTTGACTTTAGAATGGAGTCTGTGTGCGCATCTGTTTTCATGTTGTAATTTTTTTTAATGTTGTGTAGAGTTCCTGGATGACTACATCCCAGCAGAGAGAGAAAACATTTTAGAACAAGCTATTTTTTGAGAGATCCACCCTGAATGCCATGATCTATGCACAAACGATAGGTCCATTTTTTTCAGAAGTTATCTTCTTCAGACAAGTTACACTGGCTAACAGGCCTGTTGTTTTTGGTCCAGTACTTATCCCCAGACCCCTCAAAAACAGTTTGACCTGGGTCTAATGAAAACTGCAGTAGAAACTGTTTAATTTACCTTGATTTTTTTTTTGTATTCTTCTCTGTTTAGTGTTGGGACCAAGCCTATTGATTTGCAAAATTTTTGCACAATTGAATTTTGAGATACATAATTTATTTTAATGTATATACAATACAAGAACTCACATGCACACAACTCAAAGAAACATTAAGATCGCTGACAGCTTCTTGAGCCTTTCAGTAGTACATACTTGATGATGATGTAGGGAAAGAATTGAACGCACAGAAACACACACACACACACACACACCAAAACAGATCTGTGCAGGCCGATGTGCGCAGAGGCATTAAGCCACGCCAAGTCAATCTGTCCATCTATCTGTTTTCTCCATTGACCTGTGTCTAATGATAACTGCTGTAGAAACTGTTTGATTTACTTTGATTTTTTCCAGTCTGATCTGTTTAGTTGTGGGACCAGGCCTATTGATTTGCAAAGGTTTTGCACAAGTAAATTTTGAGATGCACAATTTATTTTAATGGGGTGTACTCACTTTTGTTGCCAGCGGTTTAGACATTAATGGCTGTGTGTTGAGTTATTTTGAGGGGCAGCAAATTTACACTGTTATACAAGCTGTACACTGACTACATTGTATCAGACTGTCATATCTTCAGTGTTATCCCATGAAAAGATATAATAAAATATTTACAACAATGTGAGGGGTGTAATCACTTTTGTGAGATACTGTATATGTTACCGGCAATGTATGAAACGCGGGCATTATATAGAATGCCTGGCGTTTTTGGGCAAAGTATGAAATATCCAAATTATTTAAATATTATATATACTTTCCACAGGCGGCACGCTGGCACAGTGGTAGCGCTGCTGCCTCGCAGTTAGGAGACCCGGGTTCACTTCCCGGGTCCTCCCTGTGTGGAGTTTGCATGTTCTCCCCGTGTCTGCGTGGGTTTCATCCGGGCGCTCCGGTTTCTTCCCACAGTCCAAAGACATGCTGGTTAGGTGGATTGGCGATTCTAAATTGGCCCTAGTGTGTGCTTGGTGTGTCCTGCGGTGCGATTGGTTCCTGCCTTGTGCCCTATGTTGGCTGGGATTGGCTCCAGCAGACCCCCCGTGACCCTGTGTTCGGATTCAGTGGGTTGGAAAATGGATGGATATACTTTCCCTAGGCATTACTTAGAATGACAAATGCTATTTAGTATTAAAAGTCATGAAAAGGCTTTGATTGAAAAGATGTTTAAGAAAATGAAAGAAATGCAAAATATAGGAATTTCTTATTGAGGATAAAAATAAAAATATTAATCTACTTGTTGCAACAAGGAAGGAAAGAGTTTTATTTTAAATTGCACTCAATTATTCCGAACAAAGACTGAAATGCAAATAGGGAATTCTCCATCTGGGGTGAGCATCGAAAGTCACGTGCCTTGCCACGTGACATTGGAAACATCATTCGCGGGAGTATCTTATCTGTTTGCTCCATTTGACCCAATGTGTTTAGTTTCAAATTAAATATCAAGTTGTTCAACTTCCTGCTTGTTTTACTATACATTTATTATACATAATACGTATTATATTGGTTAATGTACTTGGTTTTATGTTGTTGTACTGTATTGTAAAATCTTCTTTTGAGTGATTTCCTATGGTATGACTAAAGTGTAATTTACACGGCGAGTGTCCTGCCGTGGACTGTTGCTCTGTCCACATTTCTGTATGCATTGCACTAGATCTTCTTTATAGGTTTTGTCGCTGGATTTCCTCGATCCTAATATAGTAGTTTAAGCTTGATGGATAGGCTAATGTAACAGTAGATGCTCATGTTGTAAGCAAAATTCCTACCTTAGAATTGTATTTGTCCCATCTGTCATATAGTGCCTTTGATAGCCGCCTATCTGCATTTAAAGAACAAAAATCTGGAGGTCAGACTTTCAGAACACCTTAGAATGTGGAAATTCTGAAACTTCAAACTACAGATGCACAGTGGGCGACAAGTGACATCACAGACACATGAAGGCACAGAAAATGCAAAGTTGTGCACAAGGTGATATATTAAAGTATTTAATAAAAGACAATAAAACAATGTGCCAATTCATTTAGTTTTCCATCCGCGAGGAGTGCAGTAGATGCAACAGAAGTCACAGAAATGAACAAATAAATACACACGTTTAGAAAAATGAAGCATTCAGTATTTGATAATAAATGCTCCAGGCTCTGCTCTTGACCCATCTGGACTGCTGCAACTCTTTGCTGGCTGGATAGCCGGCATATATTATTGAGCTGCTGCAGATGATTCAAATGCTTTGGCCCGTTTTGTATCCAACCAGCCGAGGTGGACACATGCCTATTCAGATCACTGCATTGTCTACCTGCAGCAGCACCTATTAGGTTCATCAAACCCATGCATATGGAGACACTCATGAGGTCCTCTGCTCATTCTCACCCACTCCGGTCCACTGATGAATGGCTGCGTCTGGTGATACCACCTCTGCGTGGCATCAGATGTCAACCTAGACTCTTTTCCAGCGTATCTCCGAGCTGCTCACTTCCGTTTGAGCTGCAGGACTCCCTCAGTATGTGTAAGAACCATCTGGAGACTTTCTTGTTTGGTAAATATCTGTGCCGTTGATAATGGCTTTGGTAGATTGATGCAACAAAACACGTTTTTGTGTTCTGTTTGGCTTGGAGCTCTTCAGTTGTGATGATCAACTTTGTAACCTTGTCTTGTAACACTTGCTCCAAAATAGTCCCCCAGACTGATGTTTACTCAGCTATGTTAACCTCTTTTGTAAGTCGCTTTAGATAAGCAAGTAGATATCAAATGTAAACCATCAAAATTTGCCTGTTCTTCTTTATTCTTATTTAAATTTGAATATTAAAAGTACTACCTGTAAATCCCGAAGATCTGAAAATTTATTATATAGTGCCTTATATGTCTATCTATATAAATTGAAGGTCGTGGAGGCCATGGGAGTGCTGGATTCTGGGTGGGATTTGCCGCCAAACAGACACTCTCGCATAACACCCCAACCTTCTTTGCTCTTATGTAGGACTATACACAGTACATCAGTCTTCTGCAGCCTTACAGAGAAAGTGTAAACTGTCTTTTAAAGTCCTCAGTACTGGATTGAGTGCTAACTAAATGTAGGATTTTTGTATGCAGGCCAGAATTTTCTCTGTCACTTGGTTTGTGTTAGACCACAAAACATTCTCCACATGGTTCCCATATCTCCATAGTCATGTTTTTATTTAGTATACCTCAAATGAGACTGTTGTGTGGGATTTTTTTTTTTTTTTGAGTAGTGGCTTTTCTGTTTTGCCACCCTTCCATACAACCCTCAATTGTGGGAAAACTGAAAAAACTTGTGAAATGTGCAGATGAAATAATCTTTGACAGGAAGGCCTGCCAGTCTTTTAAAATTGCCATTGGATTCTTGGTATCCTCTTACATTAATCTTATCCTAGCTGTGTTGTTAATTTGAGGTTGACAGCTGACTTAGATAAAGTATTGGTACACTCTACATCTTAATTATTTCTTTTTTCTATTCGATTTTTTTTCACTTTGTGGTTGGGGTACTAGGTGGGTGAGCCTATCCAGGTAGTGTTGGCAGTAATGTGGGATGCATCCTTGAATGGAGTTCCAAGTTGTTGTCCATATTTCAATTTTCTATCAGACATATGTATGTGTTCAGGCTCATAGAAAACCACATCAGCAATGGCTGCATGGTGTCCAAAAATAAAAGTTGTCAGGATGTCAGCTGGAGACAAGAAATTGCATTCTATGCAGTACATGCTTAGCAGTATATGTGGGGCAAACCTCTAAAACACAGCATACATGCAGGAATGCCATCAGAAGGAAACGGTCTCTGATATATGCACACGCAAGTTCTACTGGGACACTGCAAGTAAAATTCAAGGCTAATACTAAACGTGCCAGACAGCTGAGTGAATTGTCACTATCAAATGAAACCACCATTTCCAGACACTTAGACTTGAACTTTGAGCAGGTTTTCAAAGCTGATCCTCCGGTCAGGACGTTGGATATCTCTGGGTCTACGGTTCTCGAGGCTGATTCTCCAATTAGCTGTGAAACACCCAGTCTCGCTGAGATTGCACAGGTGGTGAACCAGCTGAGGGGAGGAAAGGCAGCAGGGATCTGTGGTATCCGGGCATATATATGTATGTGTATATATATGTATGTGTGTATATGTGTGTGTATATATATATATATATGTATATATGTGTGTGTGTATATATATATATATATATATAATATGTATATATATATATATACAGTAATCCTCCTCGATCCGGGTTGCGTTCCAGACCCCCGCGATAGGTGAAAATCCAAGTAGAAACCATATGTTTGTGTGGTTATTTTTATATATTTTAAGCCCTTATAAACTCTCCCACCCAGTTAACATTATTAGAGCCCTCTAGACATGAAATAACACCCTTTAGTCAAACGTTTAAACTGTGCTCCATGACAAGACAGAGATGACAGTTCTTTCTCACAATTAAAAGAAAGCAAACATATCTTATCTTCAAAGGAGCGCTTCAGGAGCAGAGAATGTCAGAGAGAGAGAGAGAAAAGCAAACAATCAAAAAATCAATACATGCTTTTAAGTATACAGAAGCACCGCGATAAAGCGGCATTTTGTAGAGGAGCGTCCGTGTCCTCTGTGCAAACAGCCCTCTGCTCACAGCCCCTCCGTCAGGCAGAGAGAGCGAGAAAGATAGAGAGAAGCAAACAAGCACAGCGCGGGAAGCCTATCTTATAGCATTGAGGAGTTTTAGTTAATATGCAATACATGCTCTGATTGGGTAGCTTTTAAGCCATCCGCCAATAGCGTCCCTTGTATGAAATCAACTGGGCAATCAAACTGAGGAAGCATGTAACCTAAATTAAAAGACCCATTGTCCAGAAAGCGAACCAGTGAAAAATCTGTGATATATGTTTAGATGTGCTTACATTTAAAATCCGATAGAGTGAAACCGAAAGTCAAATCGCGATATAGCGAGGATTACTGTATGTGTGTGTATATATATATATATATATATATATATATATATATATATATATATATATATGTATATATATATGTGTATATATGTATATATGTGTATATATGTATATGTATATATGTGTATATATATATGTATATATGTGTGTATATATGTGTATATATATATATATATGTGTATATATATATGTGTATATATATATATGTGTATATATACAGTGTATATGTGTATATGTATGTATATATGTGTATATATATGTATATGTATATATATATGTATATATATATATATATATATATATATATATATATATATATAACACACACAGAGGCACTAAATATTCTGTTGTAACTCCCGTAGCATCCCATAAATAACAATCTACATGTTCCAGTCTTTACATCTACAGCAACATCTACAACTGTGTATGTGAGCCCGAAAGACCACAGTCACGGATTCAGAATTCAAGGCTTTTTTTTTTTATTCACAGTCTATACCTGTACACACACACACACACGTCTTCTTTTCAATAGCAAAATATGATTCTTCTCCTTTTACTCCTCCCAATTCAGCATTATCCTACTCCTCTCCCGACTCACGTGAATAAGGTCAAGTGGCTTTCTTTATCCCAGACCTGGCAGTACTTCCTATGTTACACAATTACACCCAGGAACCCCTTTCGAGTCTGGCAGAACTTCCTGAAAGTATAGGAGACCTCTTCCCCCACAGTTCCCTGTGGCAGTACTCTGACAGGGTTCTCCATTAGGACTACAACTCCCAAGGAGTTGTGTCTCTTTTCGTATTCTTGTGACCTGACCTGCATGTGTTCTGTCCCTTTGCTATATTACCTAGAGTGGGAATACAATGTGTATGGATTTATATTCAAAAATATTTTACCAGGGCGGCACGGTGGCGCAGTGGTAGCGCTGCTGCCTCGCAGTTAGGAGACCCGGGTTCGCTTCCCGGGTCCTCCCTGCGTGGAGTTTGCATGTTCTCCCGTGTCTGCGTGGGTTTCCTCCGGGCGCTCGGTTTCCTCCCACAATCCAAAGACATGCAGGTTAGG
Organism: Polypterus senegalus; assembly: GCF_016835505.1. NCBI lineage: Eukaryota > Metazoa > Chordata > Cladistia > Polypteriformes > Polypteridae > Polypterus > Polypterus senegalus. Next base: position 291,020,292 of record NC_053156.1, read on the forward strand.
TGGATTGGTGATTCTAAATTGGCCCTAGTGTGTGCTTGGTGTGTTTGTGTGTGTCCTGCGGTGGGTTGGCACCCTGCCCAGGATTGGTTCCTGCCTTGTGCCCTGTGTTGGCTGGGATTGGCTCCAGCAGACCCCCGTGACCCTATTCGGATTCAGCGGGTTAGACAATGGATGGATGGAATATTTTACCATATACAGTATAGACATTTGAATTTGCCTTTTTACTTGTTTCTGCAGATTGTCTGAATAAGAAAGTTGTGCCAACATAAGCCCTTAAATGGTTTTTTGGGGGTTGGCCATTTTCTAGGGGTGTAGCGCCTTATACTTTTCTGCCATACACTGTTTTCCAAGCATTTTCCCAGTTTTAAAGATAGTCCAGAAATTCTTCGAATTTGTGCAACATCTGTTAGTTTCACAAGTTTACTCCCTGTGTCACCGTTAAAGTCGTTATCATAAATTAGAAAGCGTAGGAGTCAAAGGACGGCCCCCTGATTGACTCCTCTGATAACCCCATTTTCCTCTTATCTGTAAATTCTATCTGCCACCTTTCGAAATACAGATCTACTATGTTTCTTTTAATGGCTTTGGATATTTCACTTAAATATTTACATGTCAAAATTGTACCTATATAACTTGGTACTGAATTAAAATCTCAGTGCATTTTTTAACAATCTTGAGCTTTTCAGGTTTATTGTAAGTTTCTTATTAGTGATATGGGCGGCTATGGTGAAAAGTCTTTTCTGTTCTGCTACAAGAGACAAGAGAGATGAAGATGTATTACTTCTGCAGAAGTGACATCACTCTTGATTGGTGACAAACGTGTGGGAGGGTAAATCCCAGAAGATGTTGTTCATGACTTATGAAGAAATAGGTAGGAGGGTACATTTCATTCAGAGGCTACACAGTGTAAGGCCTACAGAGTAAATCTAGCCAGCCAAAGAGATTCATTTGACTCGCAAGCCGATACAAACCCTACCTCTACTTTGATTAGATCACATTTTTCACCCCGGTTCAGATAAATCTTTGATGACTCAATTGAGACAAGGTACACTCCTTTCTTTTACTAAAACTTGAGGGCATATCTACGTGACTGAAACATGTACACAATTAGATTAAAAAAAAAATATAGCAAGCATTTACAAGAATTTTTGAAACTCTGATTTGATTGTAAATGCTTTATGATGTTTAAAAACAACAAATATCAGAAATCTCAAAACTAGCATGTCACATTACATGACTTTCACATTTGTAGCCTTCACTTGGATAATTTTATCGAGTCCAAGGCAGTCAACGGCATTGCTTCTGAGAAGCCGGTCATGTAGTGACATGTCTAGCGACTCCCGCCAAGCAGTCTGCAACTCGCACCAATGTAATGAAACTGGTTTGGTTTTGTCTTTAGTCGTAGGGGCAGGAGAGCTGACAACTGTTTACTGCTCATCCCGAAGGACAATGAATATGTTGCAGGAACCAGGACAGTGGAGACGGTAGATAAATTCCTTCGAATCCGACTCCTTAGTTTCTGGTACTTCTGACTCCGACTCTCCTACTCCTCTGTATTTAATATGCTAATGTATTTTCCATGGTGATTGAAGGAAGCAGGGGTGTGGAGTCAGAGTCGGAGACAATTTTGGGTACCTGGGGTCGGAGTCGGCAAAAATATACACACTCCCGACTCCCGATAAATTTAAATTGTAATGAAAAACAAATACAGCAAGTTCAAATGTCCCATTTCACAAACAATAGTCAAAATTAAGTACTTGTCTGATGTAAGAATAAAGCCCAGTGCATAGTTGTGTTACTACTAGTATGAAGGTCAGCTGAGCTATTATATAGGGTGGTCCAGATTTAATTGGGCAATTTTCATTACGCTGTAACTTAAGTTTATTACATAGAGAATTCACAAAAAATTCTTTTTGTTGCTGATAGATGGCAGCACCTGCCCTGCATTCCAAAATGGCGGGGAGACGGTTGTCAGTCGAACATCAGGTGCGATGTGTTCGTCTTTTCATAATTGTATAATTAGATCTGGACCACCCTGTACAACGTGACATTTACAGATTGTAATCTGTATTATGGTACATTACAAAAAGTGTTTTCATTTTATTCCAGATATAATGTGTTAACAAGTTTATTTCAGTGTAAACAAGTGTAATGATGTAGGTGGGAGTGTGTGCTATGGCCTGATGTGTGTTCAGGGGTTCTTATCTTTTGTTTAAACTGGCCAATACGTATATGTTGCCTTCCTTCAATCAACATGGACAATACATTAGCATATTAAATACAGAGCAGTCAGGGAGTCAGAGTCAAAAGTACCAGAAACTAAGGAGTCGGAGTCGAAGGATTTATCTACCGACTCCACAGCCCTGGAAGGAAGGCAACATGCACGTCATTTAACCACAGAACTACTGGCTAGGAAGCTGACTCTCTACCATATTGGCCAGTTTAAATAAAAGACAAGCACCTCTGAACGCACTCAAATGAACTTGTTAAACACATTATATCTGAAATAAAATGAAAACACTTCTTGTACCATAATCCAGATTACAATATGTGAAGGTCAGGTTGCATAATAGCTCAGCTGAACTTCACACTAGTAGTAACACAAATATGCACTGGACTTTATTCTTACATCAGAGAAGTACTTAATTATGACTATTGTTTGTGAAATAGGACATTTGAATTTGCTGTATTTTTTTCTCATTACAATTTAAATTTATTAGGAGCTGATACATTTTTGCCGACTCTGACTCCAGGTACCCAAAATTGTCTCCAACTCCGACTCTTCGACTCCAACTCCGACTCTTCGACTCCAACTCCACAGCCCTGGCAGGAACATGAGAGCTTTGGACCTCACATTTTAGATACCAAAGCAGAATGGGAAAAAGAAAAAAAAATGCTACTGAACCCTTCGTACAGCACACTGTCTTCAGTAGACAGCATATTATTTTCTGCCATAAACTGGAAGCAAGCATGACTGCTCTGAAACATCAGTACTTAGACCACAGGCGTCAAAGTCCAGGCCTGGAGGGCCGCAGTGGGTTTCCTCTATTTTAATAGCCCTGTTTTTAAGGATCAAGTCCTCTGAGTTGATTCTTTTCTTTATTAAATGACAGCCAAACAGAAATTAAACATGAAACGAGCCAACAGATAGATGACCAGCTAAATTGGGGCTTCAAATTCCAACCAGTTCCTTAATGAGAAGCCGATTCTTGCTGTTAATTGAACCTATTATTCTATTCCATGGCTTGTTGCTGCTCTCTTTTTGCCACAGCAGACATTTCCAAAACTGTTGATATCCTGTTTTTTTCCAAGAAATCCTAAAATGTTTTGGTAACCTGAGGGATCAACCTTACTGAAACCTTCATCTTTATTTTCAGATTTTGTTTGATGGGTACATGTGAGCTGGTCATGTCCTGCTTGTTTTATGTCTCATTATTGTCCAACTGCTAATTAAGGAAAAAACAACTAAGGGGCCCGAGTCAAGCTAATTAAAGCTAAGACTAAAGTTAATTAGCATCAAAAACTGGTTACTAATTAAGAAGATGGTTAGAATGAAAACCTGCGGCCCTCCAGGACTGGAGTTTGACATCCCTGACTTAGACGGTAAAGTAGATGTTAAAAGTACATGTACCCGTGACCCATGCCAGACCAATAGAGCCTCCATTGCATTGGCTTGTAAAATTTTTGACCAGCATACGGTCAAATGGCTGGTCCCAAATGGGAGCCACAAGTCGGTGCAAGACTGTACTCTATTTTTTAAATTTACCCATTGAGCGATTAGTTTAGGATCAATTTGTTCTGCACAGTCAGCTTCAGTCTTGCCCTGTATTCTTGCAGACTGATTAGTGTAACATGACATAACCTTCTCAGACCCACTGAAGTTAAGATTCATAGATCAATTTCAATTAAAGTGACAGATGAATAAGTATAAAGATAAATGGACATGCTACTGAGACCTGACTATCATTTGTTTTTTTTGCTAGGATCATTAACAAGTCTAGGACTGCTCCATTTATCCTTTATGAGTGGAGAGTTATAATTTCACCTATGGATGATAAGTATCTTAGAAATGAAATTCAATGGGATAGAGTTCATAATTCTTAAAAGTATAATTTATGAAACTGAAAGAAAAGTCTCATGAATGCTGGGTTAGCCTGCAGCTGCCCTAATACTCTGACCTGGATGGCCTGTCTGTAATCGGTGGCCCAGATGACCACATTTTGTTCAGTCTTGTAGTAAATATTTTTCAAAAATTAAATACAGAAGTTAAACATTATGAATGGTACTGTGGTAGAGTGATTTAACGTTGCTTCCTTGCTGTTCCAGAAGCCTAAATTCCAAACCTGTGTGGGTAGGTCTTCTTTAGATGTCCTGGATTCCTCCCACATCCCAAAGGTATGGCGGTTAAGATGACTGGCAACTCCAGATCAGACCTGTGTGCGTGTTAATGTGTCTTGTGAATGACTGGCATCCCATCCTTGGATGGTCCTCAATTTGTGCTGCTAAGAAGGGGCTGTGGCTTACCAAAAACCCCAAATTGGATCAAGCTGGTTTGAAAATGTTTTGTTTTTCTGGTTTCCTCACACATCATAGAAGCTTGCAGAGTTAGGTTGATGTATGACTGTTACTGAGCGACCATGCCCTGTGATGAAATGATGGCCTCTCCAGGGTTGGTTTCTCCCTTTTGCGTAACACTTTCAGAAAGGTCTCCAGCAGTCAGTGACACTATAGTGGAATAAATGAAAGACTCATTGTCAGAAAAGGATTGATAGAATGTGCCTGGAAGCACCAGGCACGATTACAAATGCTTCATGCATGCTCTTTACCCAAGACTTCAATGTACTGTACAGTGCCCAGTGTTTGGAACAAAGACACAATTTTCCTTGATTCCCCCGCGCTCCACAGTTAAAAATTTCAAATCAAACAATTCAGACGTGATTAAAGTGCACATTGCAGATTTTCATTTAAGGTGATACATTTTATTCACATCATGTAGAAATGACTCACTTTTTTTTTTGTTTTTTTTTTTTAACCTGATTCTCCCATTTCTGGGCATAATAATGTTTGGCACAGACTGCAATGGCAGGTTTATTAAAGCAGTCATATTTAGTACTTTTGTCATATATCCCTTGCATGCAATCACTGCTTAAAGTCTGCGATTCATAGACATCACCAGGTGCTGAGGATCTTCTCTGGCGGTGCTCTGCCATGCCTCTAATGCAGCCATCTTCAGCAAATCTGCTTGTTTTGGAGGCTTGTACCCTTCAGTTTTTCTCTTCAACATATGGATGTCGTGCTCGGTTAAATTTAAATTGGGCGACTGGCTTGGCCATTCAATAATTTAGCATTTTTGCTTTCTCGTATATGAAGTATAGGGGAAGTATTGTAATCGTCCAAAAATTCAACCTTGAGATTTTGATGAATCTTGACGTTTTAGATCTCCCCGAGTCCGAAAATACCATTTTTGGAACGCTTTCAATTTTGCATACGAGTATTGGGTACAAAAACGTAGATTTCTATCAACTTTTGAGCAATTTCGTTAACTGGAAGTGGTACTTTTCTATTCATGCAGCTACAGAGTCTGATTTATTCAACTTTACTTTTATAATAATTGTTCAATATATTATTAATTTGATTTGTTTTGTTGTTGATGGTTCTTTAATGTACATCATATAAAAATATAATCATCGTCTTGCGGTTTACTCCTCAAATTTCAATCCTCATATCTGAGTATACGAGTAAGTCTATGGGAGACCACTCCTGATTTTTAGCTTTGAAAAGCTCCTGTGTTTCCTTAGCCGTTTGGATGTGTGTTTGAATCATCTTGCTGTAGGGTGAAACACTCTCCAATGATTTTGGAGGTATTTACTGGAACTTGAGCAGATCAGATGTTTCTATAGTTCTCAGAATTCATTGTGCCACTGTCGTCCGCAGTTCCATCATCATTGAAGAGAAGTGTGCCAGGACCTGTGGCAGCCATACATGTCCAAGCCATAATAAAACCCCCACCACCATATTCAATAGATGTGGTGGTATGCATTGGATCTTTGGCAGGTCCTTTTGGTCTCCACCCTTTGCTCTTGCTATCGCAGTGATGCAGGTTAATCTTTGTCTTGTCAGTTCCAGAATTCTGCAGGCTGCTGTAAGTAAGTTTTTGCAAACTGCAGTCTGGCCATCCTGTTTTTATGGCTGGCTAGTGGTCAGTATCTTGCAGTGTAGCCTCTGTATTTCTGTTCATGAAGTCTTCTGGGAATAATCATCTCTGAAACATCCACATCTGTCTCCTGAAGACTCTTTCTGATCTGTCACACTGGCGTTTGGGGATTTTTCTTTACCATAACTTTGCCCCCTGCTCGCTTTGCTCGCCAACACTTCCCTCTCCCCCCACCAGCACTATGTGCCGTTGTGAACAAGGGGGGCTGAACACACCCCAAGGAGACGCAGACGCTCCTCCAAAACCCTGTTTAATACAATACAATGATACAATGGGAAACACAGTTTTTGTTTGTTTTTTTTTTTTTTTTTTTTAACCTTCTCTTTGCTCGATCAGCTGATGGCTTGCTGCTCCTGCCGTGCTGCGTGATCTGCATCTCGTGCGGCACTTCGAACATTTAAAAGCCTGCACAGCAGCTGTCCTGTTGTCTCACTGCCTTGTCTCTCTTCTCCCCCAGACATGCTCAAACACTATTCGATTTCTTTTCGCTGTTCCGTTATTTTACCGAGTAATATTTTTCATTTGTTTGCGCTAATGCGATCTCTGCTATCATTTTTTTGACACTTTCGAATTTTCCTACTTCCATTATCTCTAACCTGCTCTGCATGTGTACCATGCCAATGTTTTTGAATTCTTTACAAAGTTCTACTTTCTTTTTTTCCCGGCCCCAGGCGTGGTTAAATCTCTTGGCACAGTCTAGTCTCATGGGATGGGCTGAGTATTACTTTACTCATTTTCAGAATTTGCACATAGATTATTTTTGTTCTTTTTTGCTTTCTTTTTTTGTATTCTTTTCTCTCCAACTCTTTTGTGTCTCTTTTCGATGCACTGCTCTTTCTTCGCTTAGTTGTTGACGTGTCATCTGGAACGTATAAAATTTTTAAGTGCTGAGAGCACAGGAAGTGTGTCTTCCAAAAGCTTTCCAACAACTGAGGGGTCTTGTTTGAAAATGGTTGCAAGTAGGGCATGACTTGCTAAAGTCACCGTCTCACGGGACTTGCTTCCAAAGGTTGTTTGACGTGACTTGACCGTCTCGCTGGACATGAAAGTGTCTCTCTTCAAAAGATCACGTCTCATCGCAGGAAAAAAGTCTCATCCCAAAAGTTTTTTTTTATTATAGAGAGATTAGGATTCTTGTGTCATCAGCAGTGGAGATCTTCCTTGGCCTACCAATCATTTCATAATTACTGAACTCAGCAGTGCGTTCTTTCTACTTCATGATATCCCAGACAGTTGGTTTAGGTCATCCTAAGGTTGTATTGATGTTTCTAATGGTTTTATTCTTGTTTTTCAGCCTCCTAATGGCTTCTTTAACTTTTATTGACACAACTCTTGTTCTCATGTTGAACAGTGGCAACATGCAGACTCCAAAGGGTAGAAGCAAGCCGAGATATCTAATGAAGCAACGAAACACACCTGAGTCATCGCAAACACCTGTGAAGCCAATTGTCCCAAACATGATGGTACCCTGAAAAGAAAGGGGCCATGTTGCCATTTCTACATGGTGTAACTGAAATATATGCATATCTATCTATCCATCAATCATATAGTGTAGGGGTGGCGAACTCTAGGCCTCGAGTGTCGCAGTGGCTGCAGGTTTTCATTCTTATCATCTTCTTAATTAGTGACCCGTTTTTGCTGCTGATTACTTCTTTTAATTAACTTGACTCAGGCCCCATAGTTGTTTCCTTTTCTTTAATTATCAGCCAAACAATAATGAGACTCAAAACAAGCCACCACATGACCAGCTCCCCTGTGCCCATTACACAATATCTGAAATTAAAGAGAGGTGATGGTCTTGGTAAGGCTGATCTCTCAGGTAGCCAAAAACATTTTGATGCTTGTAGAAAGAACAGAAAAACAACAGTTTTCGAAATGTATGCTGTGGCAGAATGAGAGCAGCAGCAAGCCATGGAATTAAATAACTGGTTTAATTAACAGCAAGAACTGGCTTTTCATTAAGAAAGTGATTGGAGTGAAATTGGTTGGAGTTCGAAGCTCCAGTTTAGCTGGTCATCTGTTAGCTCGTTTCACATCTCATTTCTGCTTGGCTGTCATTTAATGAAGAAAAGAATCAATTCAGAGGGCTGAACTCTTCTAACAGGGTTATTAAAGTGATGGGGAAAAAGTTAATTAGCAGTGAAAACTGGTGACTGATTAGGAAAAGGGTGAGAATGAAAACCTGCAGCCACTGTGGCACTCCAGGCCTGGAGTTTGCCACCCCTAATATAGTGCCTTTCATATCTCTCTATCTATCAATCATATAGTGCCTTTCTTATCTCCCTCTGTCTCTCTATCTATCTATGTAGAGAGGGAGATAAGAAAGGCACTATATGATTGATAGACAGATATATCTATATATATATATATATCTATATGTATATATATATATATCTATATGTATATATATATATGTATGTATATGTATGTATATATATATGTATGTATATGTATGTATATATATGTATGTATGTGTATATATATATATATATATATGTATATATATATGTATATATATGTATCTATATACTGTATCTGTCTCTCTATCATTCATATATTGCCTTTCACATCTGTATCGCTCTCTCTCTCTCTCTCAAACATTATGGAGGGCACTGTTAATATCTTTGGCTGATATAGCAGAAAAGTTCAGTTAGTGAAGTTCATGTGGTGACCTCTGTCTTCTCAATTGTAAAGTGCTTGTGTGTTTGAAGAAGTGACATAAACGTCAGCATTGGTTTTTCAGTTTGACTGTCTGCCCTGTAATGTGTTCTGCATGTAGTATATCGCCCTTCACTAAAGAATGTCTACAATGAGAAGCAAAAATACTGAGACAGGTGATGTGTGTTATTTTTGTTACACAGTCATAAAATGTGTGTTCTAGGCGAGATGATGTCAGCTTTTATTCATGGGAAATAGCTTTCTATAAAACAATATTAGAAAATAGACCTTTGTTGTGTTTAGTTCCCAGAAGTATTAGTGCAAATGACTGGCAGGTGATTTTTATGGCTTAGGTGTTCCCTAGTTTTGACATATAAAAGAGCTCTGAATGTGCATGGTTGGTTGTAGTCACTAGGGTTTGCATTTGACGTCAAAAGAACATTAGAAAGTTGACCATCGTAGAAAAGGAGGCAATTTTAAAAGTGACATTAAAAAGTTCCAGAGCCATTGATGAAAACTGGGCATTCCAAAATCAACCGTATGGAATAAATTAAAAAAACAAATAAACCACTAGAGGTGTAAGCAATTTGGAATAAGCAAGTTGGCCCAGAAGACCGCAGCAGATGATGACACGAGTATTTGTTAGAGCTATGAAGAGAAACCCAAAAATAATACCCAAAGAAATACAGTGGTACCTCGGTGTGCGTCCGCTTTGGAATTAAGTTCAACTTGGTATACTTCCTGTTTGGATGCAAAAAATTTTGCTTGGTATACGACCTTTGTTTGGAATACGACTCGCGTGCTAGAACTTGCATGGGTCAAAATGAGTCACGACACAACTGCCCACTAGCGTCAGTACGCCAGTTGCTACTATTTAGTGAACAACCCGCGCTATATCTCTCTGTGAATTTTCATGTGATTTTGTGGTTTTTTTTGCGTAAATTTTTAGTAAATTCATTAACCATAAGTTCTAAGAAAGTTAATGAGAAGAGCCAAGCAACGAAGAAAATGGTTAGGATCACCATGGAGGTGAATAAAGAGATTGTTGAAAAGTGTGAAGGTGGCAAGCGTATCCGGGACTTGGCTGCTGCATACCGTATGCTGTGAATGACGGTATCTACGATTGTGAAAAACAAAGACGTTATTAAATCAGCCAGCGGCACTTGACTCTTTTCAGCAAAGTAAAGTGAGGTTAAATTTTCATTTATTTTATCAAACTGCTTTTGTATTTATGTATTTTAGTATTAAGCAGTGTTTAAATTATTTTATACAACCCCATCAATGTATAATATGCCAATAATAGGATTTTTTTTTCTTCATAGGAACAGATTAATCATTTTCCCTTTATTTCTTATGGGAAAAATTTTTTGCTGTATGTCCAAGGATCTGGAACGGATTAGGGACATATACCGAGGTGCCACTGTAAAAGACTGTCTAAAGGGTGCAGAGGTGAAAGTGTCAGCATTCACCATTTATAGAAGAAAAAGAGCAACAACACTACAACATGCAAATATCAGCACTAAGAACAGAAAGAACAGACTTGAATTCACAAAGCAATACAAAGATGAACCTGAAGGATTCTGGAGCAAAGCTTTAGATAGATAGATAGATACTTTATTAATCCCAAGGGGAAATTCACATAATCCTTTATGGACAGGTGAGGTAAAGATTAACCTTTATAGGAGTGATGGGAAAGAAAAAGTGTGGAGAAAGGTTTAAGGTTTCTTTATTTAGTCATGTTTACACAAGAAAACATGAAATTTGCCTTCTCAGTTGCATCTAATAACAGACTGAATTAAATAAAACAGACAAATAGAAAGAGCTGGACTGTTAATAATCCTAAGCACAGGCATGGAGTAGGTAGCATCATGGCTTGAGCATACATGGCAGCTTCCAGAACTGGCTTACTGGTCTTTGTTGTTGTTGATGATGATGATGATGGTGGTGGCGGCAGGATAAAATCTAAACCAATGTCTTTAAGGGCAGTGAATGAAGGATCATAATACAGCAAGGCAACAACAGTAAACGTAGTGCCCACCTTACTGTCATGATTTGGGGTTCTCAAAGTGTTTATTTCCATCATTAGGTCTGCTTCCAGCTTTGCTAGGTGGCATGGCCTCTGAGGTCGGGGACCCATGCATAATCAAAATGAGACTGGGATTAAAGGATGGCTATGAGTGCAAATCCTTATTCCGGTCTGCTGATACATCACGATTTAATATTAAAAGTTTATCTTTGTGCTCTTTCCTCGAGTGTGCTTTTCAGTTTTGACCCTGTTGTTCTGTCAACCATGATTATTGTGTTGGGCTTTGGTTTTTTTTTGCTTTATATTTTGTTTTGTTTTTTTACATGCGTCTCATGGTATTTTGCTCAAAAGTTCCAGTTTGCTGTCATTCCACTAATCAAGGAGTGGAAAGTGGATACTTCTAGACTGGCAAAGTGAGTGCCCTGATTTAAAGCCAGTTGAAAATGCATGTTACCTACTGAACCAACAGCAGAAAGTAAAATCAGAAAAGCCCCACAACAAGCACCATCTGGAAGAGGCTGCCATATACGCTTGGCTGATACCAAATTAAGGTATTGGGAGTCTGTTGATGTCAATGCATCACATTCATTTATGTGTGTAACGAGTATGCGACCAAATAGTCATTTTGACCAACTTTATTTTATTACTTCTGCTCAGTTGAAATGGGGGCTAAACACAGCATGACAATACTGGAAAAATGACATGCTGTAGATGTAAAATGTTCCCCAGAAACATAAGGTGACGTTCTGTACTTTCTACCTTTTCACCTAGAATGCATATTTTATGAGTACAAACCATAATTTTACCTTGTTGTTCCAGTATATTTGCTACTGACTGTGAATTCTAATATAGAATGTTTCATCTGGTAAAAGTAGGGGTGTCCTGGTAGGCAGGTTGTTGTGTTATTTATTTATTTTTATTGTTTAATTGGCTTATGGGGCCATTGTGAAGTCATTGAACTAACTTAGCTTGAAATGTCTGTCTTGATTATTTCCCACAAACAACAAACTGGACTGGTTTGATAATATAGTGGAGATGTACAAGAAGGTAGTTGGACTGGCTAAGGAGACCTTGGTCTTTTGAAGTATGCAGCAAGCAGTTTAAAATGTTTTTACCAGTCCATAGTAGCCAGTGTGGTGTTCTTCAACGCAGTCTCCTGGGAATACAACCTATGCTCAAAAGATGCATCAAACTAATCAGGAAAGCCTGCTCCATCACAGAGCCAACTTTGGACAAACTAGCAACTGTTGTGAAAAAAGGACAATGGCCAAATTGGAGGCCATCATGAAATATCCCTGCCATCGCCTCCATTTTCACCATGGTGTGTTAAGAAGTGTGTCTGGGGGTCTTTTTCTCCCACTCCTTTCAGGCAGTTCAGTGCTTCCAACTGATGTACTTGTTACATTTATTTTTTATTGACTTTGTTTATCGGTTGGTTGATTGATTGATTGGCCGTATCCTCTGTCCTGTGAGTCTGTATCCTTATTTTTTATGTTTCTGCTGCTGTATGCATCTGAATTCTCCCCCAGGGACTAATTACGTTTTTCTAATCTAATCTAATTGAACACTTTCAGAACATAATTATTATGCCATTGCATTTCAGATATCTCTTAAGCCCAACAGACACAAGTGAATAAACATTTCCCGTCAATAGCATGTTGGTAGAGAAATAATTTTAAATGAACACTCTAGTCAAGAATATTTTTTAAATCTTGTTACCCAGTATTTGTAGTCATGGCTGAGATGTATTTTTTAAAATTTATGTTTATATGGAGACTGGAGATTACAAAGTTCCTGACACAGCAGGCTTCTTTAGGGAACCAGTGCTAAGTAAACGTCAAACACTATCAGCGACATCCATGAGGCTCATAATCTCTATGTCCGGTACTCTAGTCGCATGCTCACGTCATCCAAAACCACATGTATTTGGTTAAAATATTGTTAAATAAACCAGTTTTGAAAAGCCTTCTTGGAAATGGCTAGGGAGCACGCTTATAGGGGAACAAGCTTCTGAATTAAATATCCATGCAGAACTGGGGAGACTATCCATAACATACAATCAGCAAAGGGTCCATCTTCAACTCTAGGGTGCTGGAGCACTACCAGATGCACCTTCATGCTGCACTACCAAACAGTTTAGTCAATGAATAAAACAAGTTTGAGAAGAGACATGGTTTATTATCATGTTAGCAGATAAACAAGAGCCCTGTCTCATATAGGTAGGTATTTAAAACTTTATTTGTCCCCAGGGAGAAATTTGACGTTTTACGGAAGTTTCTCTAAATAAATAAATGCATAAACCTATACACATGCACATACAGAATATGGTCAGAACACGTACCAGAATGACTAAAAATTTTAAACCAAAGAATACTTTTGACTTGGCAGTCACAACCCCAGTGAGTCATTACACAGGTGCATTTTTGTTGGTATAAAGGAACCCCTATAGCGTTTCTTGACATGCTTTTGCTCAATAATTTGCTGGTGGAACATCTTCAGTGTTAAGTGTGTCAGTGAGAGGAGTTTTGTTTTAATTCTCTACTTTGCTATGACCTCCAGGGAGTCCACAGTGTATTCCAAAACTGAGCCGACCCTTTAATTAGCTTGGTAATTTGGTGGGCCTCTCTTGAAGTGATGTTACCATTACCAGCCCAGCACACCACAGTTAGAAAATTACTATGGCCATCACAGTATTTTAGCAGATGCGAAGGATGTCACTTCCCACATTACCTGCTCTACCCTTCTCTAATTCCTCTGTGTTCTGAGACCAGTCCAACCTGTCGTTGACTTGAACCCAAAGTACATGTAGGAGTAGACCACCACTACATCCACTTCTTGAATAGTGACTGTTCATTGAGTCTGTTTGGTTCGGTGAAAGTCAATAAGCAGTTCTTTTGTTTTACTGATGTTAAGATGCAGACAATTCTCTTTGCACCAAGAAACAAAGTTTTCCTGCTGACTCTTCTCCTCAGTCTCATCCCCCTTATCAATACACCCCATAAGTACAGAGTCCTCTTATTATTTCTGTAAGTGACATGACTTGATGTTTATATTTATAGTCAGAGGAGTACAGAATGAAGAGAAAAGTTCACAGGACTGTTCATTGTTGTGTTCCAGTGTTGCTCACAGTTGAGCCTCACAAGCTGTGGTCTGCTGGACAGATAATCCATCATCAGGACACTGTAGTCACATCCTCCTGCATATCTCTGAGTTTACCCTTTAAAAGGGATGGCTGGATGGTATTGAAGTCACCGAAGAAATCCAAAAGATATTCCTGACAGTGCTGCCAGCTTTGTCCAGGTGAGAATAAGCCTTGTGGAATAGATGGATAATTGCATTGTCAGATAAGCCAACTGCTCTGGTCCAGGTGCTTCACTGTGAGAGGACTTGTACAGTCCAGGACTAATCCATGGCTTCAGTACAGCAGAAACCATACGTTTAAGACTAGCAGTGCAAGCCCCCCAGTTGCTGCCAGTCTGCCGCTCGCGTTGTGAAGAGAGGGGCTGAATGCACCCCAAGGAGAATGGTCATTCCTCCGAAACCCCCTCTTAAACGGTGATACAATGGGGAAACTGTATTTTTTTATCTCCTCTTTGCACGATCAGCTGTTGACTTGCTGCTGCCATTGCCGCATGATCTGCAACTCGCGCGGAGCTTTGAACATTTAAAAGCCTGTCTTTGTCATCTACTCTTTGTCTTTTATTTCCGGCTCTGGATGTGGTTAAATCTGTAAGTCTCGTCTCGTGGGATGTGAGTTCTTGATATTTTTTTAGTTTATAATTTAAAAACGAAATAAGAATCTGAAAATCTAACAACATCACATTAAAGGTCAATAAATTCTGAAGAGAATGATACCAAACATATATATATAGGTTTTAAAATAAGCCCGATTTTAAAGCGTGACAAAAAAGAGACATTTTTACATCACATAAAAACGTTGCAGCTTTAGGCGTAGGCTATTTATATATATATATATATATATATATATATATATATATATATATATATATATATATATATATATATATATATATATATATAGTATTCACAGCGCATCACTTTTTCCACATTTTGTTCTGTTACAGCCTTATTCCAAAATGGATTAAATTCATTTTTTCCTCAGAATTCTACACACAACACCCCATAATGACAACGTGAAAAAAGTTTACTTGAGGTTTTTGCAAATTTATTAAAAATAAAAAAACTGAGAAATCCCATGTCCATAATTATTCACAGCCTTTGCTCAATACTTTGTCGATGCACCTTTGGCAGCAATTCCAGCCTCAAGTCTTTTGAATATGATGCCACAAGCTTGGCACACCTATCCTTGGCCAGTTTAGCCCATTCCTCTTTGCAGCACCTCTCAAGCTCCATCAGGTTGGATGGGAAGCGTCGGTGCACAGCCATTTTAAGATCTCTCTAGAGATGTTCAATTGGATTCAAGTCTGGGCTCTGGCTGGACCACTCAAGGACATTCACAGAGTTGTCCTGAAGCCACTCTTTTGGTATCTTGGCTGTGTGCTTATGGTCGTTGTCTTGCTGAAAGATGAACCGTCACCCCAGTCTGAGGTCAAGAGCGCTCTGGAGCAGGTTTTCATCCAGGATGTCTCTGTACATTGCTGCTGTCATCTTTCCCTTTATCCTGACTAGTCTCCCAGTTCCTGCCCCCCACAGCATGATGCTGCCACCACCATGCTTCACTGTAGGGATGGTATTGGCCTGGTGATGAGCGGTGCCTGGTTTCCTCCAAACGTGACGCCTGGCATTCACACCAAAGAGTTCAGTCTTTGTCTCATCAGACCAGAGAATTTTGTTTCTCATGGTCTGAGAGTCCTTCAGGTGCCTTTTGGCAAACTCCAGGCGGGCTGCCGTGTGCCTTTTACTAACGAGTGGCCTCTGTCTGGCCACTCTACCATACAGGCCTGATTGGTGGATTGCTGCAGCGATGGTTGTCCTTCTGGAAGGTTCTCCTCTCTTCACAGAGGACCTCTGGAGCTCTGACAGAGTGATCATCGGGTTCTTGGTCACCTCCCTGACTAAGGCCCTTCTCCCCCAATCGCTCAGTTTAGATGGCCGGCCAGCTCTAGGAAGAGTCCTGGTGGTTTCAAACTTCTTCCACTTATGGATGATTGAGGCCACTGTGCTCATTGGGACCTTCAAAGCAGCAGAAATTTTTCTGTAACCTTCCCCAGATTTGTGCCTTGAGACAATCCTGTTTTGGAGGTCTACAGACAATTCTTTTGACTTCATGCTTGGTTTGTGCTCTGACATGAACTGTCAACTGTGGGACCTTCTATAGACAGGTGTGTGCCTTTCCAAATCAGGTCCAGTCAACTGAGTTGACCACAGGTGGACTCCAATGAAGCTGCAGAAACATCTCAAGGATGATCAGGGGAAACAGGATGGACCGGAGCTCAATTTGGAGCTTCATTGCAAAGGCTGTGAATACTTATGGACATGTGCTTTCTAAGTTTTTTTTATTTTTAATATGCAAAAACCTCAAGTAAACTTTTTTCATGTTGTCATTATGGGGTGTTGTGTGTAGAATTCTGAGGAAACAAATTAATGTAATCCATTTTGGAATAAGGCTGTAACATAAGAAAATGTGGAAAAAGTGATGCGCTGTGAATACTTTCTGGATGCACTGTGTGTGTGTGTGTATGTGTGTGTATATATATATTTCTGGAGACACTTCCCTTTATATAATTGGCAATTTACTGTTTTGCTGTTGATCCGTAATTTTTTTTTTTTTTTTTTATGTAAATGAAATACTATGTTTTTATGTTGACCAATCTGCTTTTACTTTTAATGTCAGAAGTGCTTAAGATTTTTCACCATTGACCAGCCCTGTCCATCACATTTGAAAAGTCGTGGCTTTTTGTGCCCTTTTTAAAGGGTTCTCTCTGTTGGGCATGCTAGATCTCTGTTTTGCTCTTTTTGATTGAGCCTGGATATTTCTGTGTGCAGTGTCCTTGTGGAGGTGATGCAGTGCTACAGCTGTCTGCTCACAGAGTCCTAATTTTAACCAGCCGACAGAGTCGCTTCACCTATAAAGCTAGGAGTGATGACAGAATGACCGATCTTGTTGACTGGCTTTTACATTGTTGTGGTGTGATGATGGGAACCGGTTTGGTTTGACCTTTTGCAGTTTACCAAAGTTAACAAATTTCGATTTTTGGATGCCACATAAGATTAAGGCAGTCCTACCTCTTGCTCTGGCAGGTTGTAGTGGCTATTTGCAGATGCCATTTGATGAGAGTTTTAACTTGTGTCATGACACAGGAATCAATTTTGCATTTTTTTTAATAAGTTTATATCAATCTTTTTATTTCAGTTTTGAAATTCTCTTTATTTCACTGAAGTTAATTACTAACACCTAATTTTAACCAATTATATGCTGAGGTCGATGGAAGGATTGCAGGTCCTCAAGTTGAAATATTAGGGGGCCAACCTGGCCATCCCCATTTAGTCAAATGCAAGGTTTAAACAGAGTATTTGCATAACTGCAGCAAAATGAATGACAAATAGCATGTCCTTTACAACAGGACTCTCTCTTGGCTGAACAAGTCTGCTTTAGTCATTGGGGAAGGAGCTCCTTCATGTCGTGTGCTCTCATATCAACTGATGCCCCTTCCGGGAACTGTAGGGTATATACCTTGAGGACAGGAAGGGATGGAGGCAATTGCCTTTATTGGGCATCTTCTCAGCACTATGGAGGGAGTTGAAGAGGATACGGTTAGTGCCAGGGCCTCCTCTTGAGCTGGGGCTGTAGTACATACCTCAGAAGAGCCTGGAGGATGATCCACTGATGCACATGTGTGACAACTTGGTGAATTAAACTGCAGGCTGTACTTTACCTGTGGGTGGAATCTTTGTGGAATTTTTTACACCTGTTATTTGTCCATGTAGAGTTTGTGTGTTTTCTTCATTTCTCTGGGTGTTTTCTTTATGTACGTGTTAGGTTAATTGGTGACTCTAAATTAACACTGCTGTAGGTGTGCGCAAAAATGGATCCTGCAATGGACTGGCTCCCAGTCCAGTGCTGTTAAGCCTTGCACTCTGTACATGTAGGTTCTCATAATCCTGAATTGGATTAAAGGAGCTACATTAAATGTAATTTCCTTGCTGATTGCTACACCTAATACAGAATTTTTTGAGATACTGTATTTTGTTCATGTCAGTAGAAACACCAGAGACGTATTTAAACTATATTTAAGGTTGTTTTACATCCAGGAGCAAAATACATGTGAAGAGAAAATGTGTTAAATTTAGCTTGATTTGGGGACATTTAAATTGAAACGTCTTACCTTTTTAGCGAGCTGTGTAATACTGCACTTGAATCCATATCCAGACTACAAGTAGAGAGCTGTTTGCCAGTAACATAGATTGAAAAATGAAGACTGATGGACAAAGATGATGGTACCACAGGCATGTGGTTTATGGATTGATAAATAAAAACTGATGGACAAAGACGATGGTAGCACGGGCATATGGTGTTTTTTTTTTTTGTTTTTTTTTTCCATAGTTGAAAGGTCCGGGTCTTAAATTAAAAAAAAAAAAAAGTTTTTCTCTGCAATCACTATTCACATTCATAACACAGGTTATGGAATATAAATTGTGAATTACAATAGTCAGTCATTTTCTAACATACCCAATCCAGACCAAAGATTACGGGGCTGGGATACCAGAGCCTATCCCAGCTAGCAAATGGAGCAGGGCAGGAATAAACCCTGGACAGGGTGCCAGCCTACTGCAGGGTGAACACACACAACACCACAGCCTTTAGTGTCACCAGTCCATCTAACCTGCATGTCTTTGGATTGAAACTGGAACACCCAGAGGAAACCCACACAGACACTAGAAGAACATGCAAACTCCACCTAGGGAGGACCTGGGCTTGTGAACCCTGATCTCCTTACTGCGAGGCAGCAGTACTACCACTTTGCCACCGTGTCACCCTGAATTACAGTAATAATGAATGAAAAAGGCTCCTGAATGGTTTGCTGAATGCTTTGGTATGGTTCACTGCTTGTAAGTGGAAAACAATTCCCCCACACAATGAAATTGTGATTTTCCAACTGGGATTCAATCCCAAACCCCAATGACCAATGGCAATTCTTGAACGAGGGCTCCTTTCCCCCGGATGTCGATCAGTGCTGATTCTCCAAGGTGACAAAAGGACGTCAATCGACGACAGTTCTGCAAAGGGGTTGAATCTTCTGGATGATGCTCTGTGCCAGTTGTGTGTCGCGAAGACACTCAAAAGACGAAATTAGGTCGCGCAGAAAGAAAAATTTAAGAACCACTGCAGTACACGTGCATTTTGAAGTGACATGAAAATTGCCTGCCGCAGTGAAAAGCACTCCATTATTTCGTTGGATGTTTTTAATTATGACACAATAAAATCATGTCAAATTAAATGTCCCACTTGCATATGTATTGCATTTCAACATTATTAACACGTTGGATTGCATTTAATTTTGGTGTAAATAGTCTTCTATACGGGCGGCATGGTGGCGCAGTAGGTAGGGCTGCTGCCTCGCAGATAGGAGACCCGGGTTCACTTCCCGTGTCCTCCCTGCGTGGAGTTTGCATGTTCTCCCCGTGTCTGCGTGGGTTTCCTCCGGGCGCTCCTCCCACAGTCCAAAGACATGCAGGTTGGGTGCATTGGTGATTCTAAATTGTCTCTAGTGTGTGCTTGGTGTGTGTGTGTGTGTGCTTGGTGTGTGTGTGCCCTGTGGTGGGCTGGTGCCCTGCCCAGGGTTTGTTTCCTGCCCTGCGCCCTATGTTGGCTGGGATTGGATCCAGCAGACCCCCTGTGACCCTGTAGTTAGGATATAGTAGGTTGGATAATGGATGGATAATCTTCTATACACAGGTGCCAACAGGTGTTTTTATTCTGAATGCCATGATATTAACGTTACCCTGCGTTTGCCCTTTGGACACCACCAAAATGATCAAACATGTCTGCTTTCAACTTCCCTGCCTCTTGGCCTGCTGTTTAACTTTGGTCACTGTTCTCATCCTTTTGTGGTCTTAACTTTATTCCTTGTGATCCTTTGTCAGGTCAGAAAAGGAGTTTGAACCTCCTTGAGCCACATGTGCTGGCACCACTCTCTGTTACATTATTATTACTATTTTTATAATTTTTTTTTTTTCCTCTCACTGTGCCTCTGCATATCACGACATGCTTATGACAATGTTGTATTTGTCTTGTAACACTCATTTGGCGTCCATTTTTTTCAAGCATATATGAGTGACCAGTGTTGCCACTCTAACCTTTAGGAAAAGCGTAGGTCATGTAACCGAAAAATCATTTCATAGCATACATGTTTATAGACTGGAATTTCTAATTAAATACAACAGCAGCATATGTCTGCCAAGTAAATCAAAGTGTCAAAACACTAAATCGCATTCCTGAAAAGCAGTAAAGGACAAATTCAGGCTTAGGAGCAGAACATTACTAAACAGGACTCCTCCTCATTCAAGTCAACAACTTGAACTTGATTTTCCTGTTTGCACTTTTCCAGTTTCTCACAAAATAGTTTATGGCACAGTCCTTCTACAATGACAGATTTTGGGGGGCCTCCAAGCATTTCTAAGGCAAGCACCTTGACATTTAATGGCCTCTCTTGCTATCAGCACACACGTTAAGCCATGTGCACTATGTAGGATATGATGTCAAGGCACTTGTCGCCAGTCTCGATCACAATACTAATTTGGTGAGGCACAGACTAGTAAGTACGTTTTAGAGATGCGCGGAGTTGCTAATTTTTCGTTAGCGTGTACAAAACAGTAAATTGATGAACACAAGAAATTGTAGGGCAAAAATTGTGCTAAAAGAAATAAATGATCGTTTATTAAAAAAAAGTTTGAAACATAAGACAGGAACAGATCTATGTGTAAAAACATAGAAGTGTCCACAATGATCTGATTGTGATGTGTATTTATTTAAATAATAGTCGTCCAAGTACCATTAAGAATTTTTTTTTCAGCTGTTTATTATTTACTTATTTTTATTTAGAACTAGCTGTCTTCTGCTGCTCCGCCTGTGTAGTAGCGAAACGGGACAATTATAAAATCAATAAAAAAAAAGTAATCATTTGTATTGAGAAGAATTTATATTGATAGTTTTCGTATCCGATGGGGCCTCTTTATATACAATATTTTTGGTTTTGCTATCGGGGTGGGAACATAGCTGTGATCTCTTTGAGAAAAATGTAAAAAGTTGGCCAGGTGTCTCTGGCCAAGTGGAAGGTAGATACGCTCCAATGTCCAGTGTTGCCACTGTATCTAATCGTGTTCAGCTCTGATGGGAGAGCATCCTCCGAGTTGGGACAGGAGCACGTGGCCGTGATATCTCTGCCAGTGAGCAGCTACTCTCTAAAACACACGTAGCACTAATCCATTTCTCTCTCTCTCACAAAACTTCAAACATTACTTTTTAACTATCTGTAGATGATAATGTCTGCTAAACAAACAGGCATCGCTAGCTAAGTGGAGCCATGGTACGCTGTAACACGTGGCGAGAGGCAGAGCGACTCGAACGGAGGCTGGCGTGTGAGTGGTGAGGGCCCCGCATAGCTCCCTACTCCTAAGGTCCCATCTCCCCCTCCCCTCGGCCCACGCCGGTCTCTCTTGGATTTTCACGAATAAATCGGTGCTGCAACCGAACTATGATACTTAGCGCAATTAGAGAAGTCGCAAAATCAACTGGAATGTTCAAGCAAATTTGTAGAGAAAGCCCAATCTAAATCCGTTAAGTTTAATTCTCTTGTGAAAAGCGAACAGACAGATGTTGGATTTTATATATATATATACTGCTCAAAAGAATTAAAGGAACACTTTTTAATCAGAGTATAGCATAAAGTCAATGAAACTTATGGGATATTAATCTGGTCAGTTAAGTAGCAGAAGGGGTTGTTAATCAGTTTCAGCTGCTGTGGTGTTAATGAAATTAACAACAGATGCACTAGAGGGGCAACAATGAGATGACCCCCAAAACAGGAATGGTTTAACAGGTGGAGGCCACTGACATTTTTCCCTCCTCATCTTTTCTGACTGTTTCTTCACTAGTTTTGCATTTGGCTACAGTCAGTGTCACTACTGGTCGCATGAGGCGATACCTGGACCCTACAGAGGTTGCACAGGTAGTCCAACTTCTCCAGGATGGCACATCAATACGTGTCATTGCCAAAAGGTTTGCTGTGTCTCCCTGCTCAGTCTCAAGGGCATTGAGGAGATTCTAGGAGACAAGCAGTTACACTAGGAGAGCTGGAAAGGGCCAAAGAAGGTCCATAACCCATCAGCAGGACCAGTATCTGCTCCTTTGGGCAAGGAGGAACAGGATGAGCACTGCCAGAGCCCTACAAAATGACCTCCAGCAGGCCACTGGTGTGAATGTCTCTGACCAAACAACCAGAAAAACTTCATGAGGGTGACCCAAGGGCCCCATGTCCTCTAATGGGCCCTGAGCTCACTGCCCAGCAGCATGCAACTCGATTGGCAATCGCCATAGAATACCAGAATTGGCAGATGCACCACTGGTGCCCTGTGCTTTTTACAGATGAGAGCAGGTTCACCCTGAGCACGTGACAGAAGTGAAAGGGTCTGGAGAAGCCATGGAGAACATTATGCTGCCTGTAACATCATTCAGCATGAGCAGTTTGGTGGTGGGTTAATGATTGTCTGGGGAGGCATATCCATGGAGGGTCACACAGACCGCTACAGGCTTGACAAAGGCACCTTGGCTGCCATTAGGTATCAGGATGACCCTATGCTGGTACAGTGGCACCTGGTGCACGACAATTCCTGGCCTCATGTGGTGAGAGTATGCAGGCAGTTCCTGGAGGATGAAGGAATTGATACCATTGACTGGCCACCACACTTTCCTGACCTAAATCCAATAGAACACCTCTGGGACATTATGTTTTGGTCCATCCAATGCCACCAGGTTGCACCTCAGACTGTCCAGGAGCTCAGTGATGCCCTGGTCCAGATCTGGGAGGAGATCCCCAACAACACCATCTGACATCTCATTAGAAGCATGCACCGATGTTGTCAGGCATGTATACAAGAACACAGGGGCCATACAAAGTGCTGCGTACAATTTGGAGTTGCTGCAATTAAATTTTGGCAAAATGGACTAGCCTGCCACATAATTTTTTCGCTCTGATTTTTAGGGCGTCTTTGAATTCAGGGCTCTGTAGGTTGGTCATTTTCATTTCCATCAAACGATGTGGCATCCTTTCGTTCCTAACACATTACCCAGTCTATATCAGTATAGATATGCAGGAGGATTTCTTTTTCCCATTGAGATCTGATGTGCTTTCAAAGTGTTCCTTCAATTTTTTTGAGCAGTTTATATATATATATATATATATATATATATATATTCATTTATTCTTACTTAGGTCTAATTTGACAGCCCTAATAGATTTTCCCAAACCCTGTGACTTGTGAGCAAGGATTGTTGTTTGATGGGGCCTAGTGGTGAATAGGATGTACTCCACCGAGTAGTATGGAGGTACAGTATATGAGAGAACAACTATTGTAATATAGGGAACATTTAGAAATGTAAAATATGTTTTCATTTTAATGCTGAATCAGAGTGTCATTGGAGATATCTTCTACCCACAGTTCAAGAAAGGAAAAAAGGAGGATGTAAGAGAGGGTTGTGTCAGTGGTGATAGGCTTGGACATCTGTCATCCTTTACCCAATCCTAGAATTTTTTTTTGGCTAAGTCAGGTTCTCGACAAAGTACTGTATATTGTTCTCCATTTATGGTAGGAGTTTCTTTGGTCCCACCCTGCTGTTTTTAAAGCTGTACTACAGTAAGCGGGGGGGATATGCTCGACTCAAATTTTTTTTGTGCTTTTGCGTAGTTCGTGTTGATCTTTCAGCCAGTATATGGAGGTTTCAAAGAGGCTCCTGCCACACATATGAACTAGGAAATTCCAGAGTTAACCATCCCAGATATTTTGAGAATTCCCTCGTTCTCACATACCAGCAATTTCCTAAGTTGGCTAGCATTCAGACATGAACATCCCATTCCATTTATAGGAGGATGGATCCTGATAGGTGTGCCAACCTTTGCTGAACCGTTGCACAGATCTAATTTCTTGTATAAACAAAACTTTGTTGGTGAGCATCAGTGGTTTGTTCTAATTATTACAACAGACAATGTACTTGAACTACAAAGAAAGTTTTCAAACACAAACTCCCTTGTGGCTGGGAATAGGGGGTGGTGGTTTAGGGGGAGAAATAGCCTAACCAAATAAGAAACCAAGGATCTGCTGAAGCACACAAACTTACTTTTACTATTCCAAAAGCCACACCGATGCTCCATTCCAGAAGACAAAGGTCGTGAGTCCCATCTGAATTCTGCATATTTTTCAAACAGAAAACTTAGTAAACAAACTTACACAGTGGTAGTCAGCTTTTTTTTTTTTACTTGTCTCCTGAGTCGTCTTTTATGATTGCTTCTAGCATTTGAAAGCTGATATGTCATGTGTGAGGTCAAATGCATTTGCATTCGTTATATGATAGTATTTTGGCTTTGTTTCCACAAGGGAATGTACTTTCTCCACATTTTATGGATTCTTCACTAACAATCTAGTAACTCATATCGAATAATACAATCAGTACAATAACTGACACTTCATATATATCATCAACATACAGTATACATACAGATGTACAGGACAAGGAATTTTAACATTTAGATCAGTGTTGGCAGGTCTATGGTTTTCCCACCCAGTTTGGCAGTTTTGGATAGATGTCCATGCGGAAAGACTGAGCTTTGACGGGTTGTGGTTTTTATGGGTAACTTTTTAAAATTCAATATAGTACTAGCAAATCATGCTTGTGAATATTTCGCAAAGAATAAAAGCGTTAATGAAATAATGATGAGGGCGAGAAGAACATCACACATTACAATAAGAAAGGAGATTATTTTAATCAGTGGTGACATGTGAGAGGACTCAGTATTAGAGTAGTCACATGATTAGTATGGGATGTTTATTATAGTCACTTACAACAGCATGAATATTTACAATACAATGTGTAACGTGAACAGGTTAGCAGAACATATTGGATAAGAAGGGAAATGCAGGGCACATGTAAGTCGGTATGTGTGAAGTGTGGCCATCAGGTAATGTAGTATGCTGACGTCTATAATAATGTCAGAAAACACAATTTGTTAAATAAACGTTATTGTCAGTGAAAATATTCCCTTGTATGTAACCTGCAAGTACCTGTACGCTTAACCCGGGTTTCGATGTAACTCTGGAAAATGTAGCGTACAAACTGGCCGTGGGTAAAAACGGGGCCTGGCAAATAAAATAACCTCTGACCTTATTAAACGTTCATCGTTGTGACTTGGTGATACAGTATGCTAAACAAACTGGGAATTGCCTGTGCCGTAATAAAAAAATGAATATCTTGTTTTGAGTCGTCAGTGTTCTAGAA
This sequence comes from Polypterus senegalus, assembly GCF_016835505.1. NCBI lineage: Eukaryota > Metazoa > Chordata > Cladistia > Polypteriformes > Polypteridae > Polypterus > Polypterus senegalus. Next base: position 291,045,660 of record NC_053156.1, read on the forward strand.
TCCCTGTAGTTTTTCTGCTGTAATGTTTCTTATTGTCTAGCAGTTTGTTGTTACTTTTCAGAAAGGTTGTGCGTGTGTGTGCAGTTAGTTTTTCCTTCACTGTCTAGTTGCAAGACTTGGTGCTGCTAATCTTCGGATAAAGTCGCTCTGTGGTTTGTCATACTTTGTTGTTCCAAGGCATCTCGCCTGAGTTGGTTGGTCTGGCGTGATGTCGATGTTTCTGCTTCTGAGTGTTGGTGTGAGTATGTAAGCCAGCGAGACCACTACAGCTAGGCTGTATGTGCCGTTTTATTTTATCGGGAGGCTTACGTTGAAGTGAAGGAAAAAGGAGGTGTAAAATGGTAGTGTGTCATAATGCCGTTTCGGTGAGTAACAAAGTATGCATCGAATAAAACAGTCAAATACCACAGTCGATAATTGGTCACATTGAAGAACTGAAGATAAGCCTAAGACCAAAACTCTTCCAGGAACACAGATTCATCTCTATTGTTGTGGAGGGTTATAGTAGTTGTGGCATATATTGAGCACGGATGGACACAAGCGAAATAATATAAGGATTGTTGTATTTTCTCTGCATTTTTTCTTTGCATGTTTTTCATCAATCTGGTATCCCTTTCCTGCTTTTCGCTCTTGTATGTGTACTTTTTCGATGAAAACTCTCCTGAGTAGAAAAACCCCACCCCTGGGTGTATGATGGCATTATGCCCATTCTGTCAATTTTAGATATCTCTGAGGGGGATCCCTGTCCCCATCCTGGGCTTTGCTGGTATGCTGCGCTCACATGTTCTTGGACAGAAAGTAAATCTGATTTGTCGAGTTGGAAATTCCACACAAATGCTTGACAAACTTGAAATTACAACGTGGATCATTTAAACAAAACAAAGCTACGTGAATTGTCCAAGTTGTGATGTAATGCTGACCTTGCAACTTAATCAATTTTATAACTTGGTCAGCCCGACATGCCATTGCATTTGGAGCAAAGAGATAAACATTTAATACGATTATCTTGGTCTTTATGTCCACAAAAAATACAGTTTAAGTAGCAAATCAACAGCAACTTTGCATTTATCTGAATAGTCCGACTGGAAACTCATGTGAATTTTACTTAAGTGGGAATGTGAAATGTCACAACTTGGTATCCCGAATAGTCCGAGAGCGTGTGAACGCTTCTCCATCGAAGGTGCCCCCCTCTATCTAGTGTGTTACTTTGGCTACGTCAGGTATTGGGCTATTTGTTCGGGCAACTTTTATTTTTAAACTGTGTTTGGCTATACGTTTTTTTATTTTTGAACCAGGAAACCCTGAATTCGATCCAGTACTATGAATATGTTAAGTAAACACATTCTAATTTGATTGCTGTTTTTTATGGTCAAAACAAAAATAAAAGATGTGTAAATGTCAGCTTTCCCCTCTATCCCAGTCCTTCCCCTTCCCTTGACGCTTGCATAGAAACGTCCATTTTGTTGTCTTTTTGACAGGGGAGTACATACCGCGGTGCTATTGGAACTGGACGAGGGGCTTCAAGTAGGAAAAGCCAATAAGAAAAGTGGTTGTAAAGTGGACTGAAGAGGCAGAGGATAAACTATAGTCGTGGCCAAAAGTTTTGAGAATGACCCAAGTGTTGGTTTTCACAAAGTGTGCTACTTCAGTGTTTTTAGATCTTTTTGTCAGATGTTTCTATGGTAGACTGAAGTACAGTTATAAGCATTTCATAAGTTTCAAAGGCTTTTATTGATAACTAGACATTAAGCCTGTTACAATAACAGGTGCTAGAACAGTATTGCATAAATATTATTAGGAACAGTCTATATTAAATGGCAAGGGGCCTTGACCTCATTCTGTTTGTTGTCTTAATTTTTTTGTTAAAAATATTTTTGCAAGAAGCCTAAAGTAAAATAATATTAAAAATAAAATAGAAATGTATATGACAATACAGTAAGTATAATTAATATTGCCTTAGTGTAAAACATTACAACAATGTGTAATACACAATATCTGAAGAAGATATTTAGGAAAATGTTTTTATTTTTTTACCTCAGGAAATTTTTCAATAAAATTTCATTATAGACAACATTTTTTGTAAACACTCTTGTTCAGGACCATCTACAACGTTGACAACAACATCTGTAAAACTTCTAACTCTTGATACTGCCACATATAACGGACCGTGGCTGAATACTGGTTCTGGCAAGTAAATGGCAACTTTTTCTAAGGTTTGCCCTTGAGCTTTATTAATTGTTATGGCAAAGGCTGATGTAACTGGAAATTGTCGCCTTCTTATGGTAAAGGGTAAAGTAGTAGAGGATGGAGCCAAATCAATATGGGGAATATTCTGATGCTCATTTTCTTCTTCTTCAATCGATCTATTGGCTCGTATTTTTCTTTGTCTTTCAGCCTTTCTTTTGTTGATGTTTACTTGCTGAGCTGACCGTTCTTCCAGGAGATGTTGCTTATATAATACGATTTCAGTGTCTGTGTCTTTTGTCCTACTTGACATGTCCATTTTTTTGGGT